>NC_056732.1:1388917344-1389154844 GCF_019279795.1 Protopterus annectens
CTAACGGCATATTTTATTTCTTCTTAAGTTCAGTGTCTTCATATGGCTCTTACTGACATGCTGTGATGCCACATAGCAGACCAAGAGAATATACTTATCCTGTGTGTCTGCCAGTGCTTTTCTGTTGCTGCCAGTATTTAAATGTCAGCCCTGATGTTTATCATGAACAAGTTCCTGCATTCATTGTCAAGACATTTTAAGCCATCTAAGTGTTTACTTAGCTACTAGTTCAAAGGCCAGATCCTGCACTGACTTTCTGTCTGATGTTTAAAGAAGACCATGTGAAGCCTACCTGAAAATGCAAGAGGGAGAAATTCCAAGCCTACCTCGCTTCTCATGAGATGGAAATGTTTGAGATAAAGCACTGCACATGGATTGATGAAACTTCACCTGGTGTAAACCCAGATTTGGACAGTAGCCCGGGTAAAGGATACAGAGAGAAGGTACTGTTTGCACTTTCCATGGAGAAGAGGTCATTCCTGAGATGTGTTGTTTTTGTTTATTAATGTTTGATGACTTGGGAATCCCAGGCTTATAGTCACCTCCTCTTCTACTTCTACTACGGAGGAATTGAGCTCATGTTAATCTTCCATCTTGGTGATTGATGAGGGGCTTGTGAGAAGTGCACCTTGACATTCATATAAGTGCTGACCATAGCTATCCCTTTGTAGAATAGAACGTTTGTCGTTCTGCCTACATTTGAGCCCCTTTCCATTGAAGGATAGAACCACGACATGTTGCAGTTCTTTTTTTTGTGACTTCCTGATTCAGTACACTCTTGTAGAGAAACTTCCCAACAAACTGTCTGTGGAAGAAAAAAAGTCATTGGTGGCTCAATTTGTTGTCATTCCAAAGGGACATGCATATTGAAGGTTGATAGGAACCTATGGGAGAAAAAAGTATATTATACAAAGTATGAGCTGTCTAGTATTATAGATAATGATAAGTCATGAAAAATAAGTCATTAAAGGAAAGTCAGTAAAATTTTAGTACATAACTTTTTTATCCTTCTACTTAAATTTATGTATCCTGGACCAAAAACTGTTTCCATCAGTTGAGCACTCAGCAACTCATATACTTGACATTCTAATGTATATACAGTGGATTGCTTTTCCTATTAATGTGTCTGCATTCAGAAAAGTTGCTCAGTTGTATTTCATGGCTCTTAAATTCTCTGCTGGTGTGCCTTCTGTGGGGAGTCTGCATGTCCTCCCTGCAGTCAAGTAAGCTTTAAAAGACAAGCAGGTAGGTGCGTGCGTGTGTGTGTGCGTGTTCCTTCTTTGAAGGTTGAGCACTGGGCTGGCAACTCAGCACCATAAAAAAACACCACTGCCATCCAATCTGCAGACTGGTGATCTACTGTGGCGACCCTAACCGGGATAAGCTAAAAGACATTGCATTGCTTTTTATTTCATAGCCCTTAAAATTTTACTTTGAATTATTGGTATGCATTTATTGCTTTTATTTTTAGTTGTGTGTTCTGTATAGCCCTTGGAATATTTAATGATGGCCCTTCATTAGATTACTGTTCTAACACTGATTGGTGGATCATGTCCTGCCAAGGATACTGTATGTCTTTTATACCAAAGCTTAGACGGACTATGCATTCGACTTTAGATCCTGGCACAAGAACATGCTGGAATGTAAGAAACCTAGGTGTGTAAACCTCCTCAGAATTTTTTTTGCTGCCAATCACAAACAACAAAAAGAATAAGGCAACAGCCAAAAAACAACGCCAGTTCCACAAAGAAATTTAATCCAGCTTAGCGCCTCCGCATAATAGCCTTCAATGAGCACAAATTACAAAACACACCCTCTCATATATATACTCTAATCAATTAAACAATTACATTAAATTCATCCATCAAAATACACATAAATAAATAAAGGATACATATTATATTCAGAAAAACTACTACTTATAAAAATTATAACAAACTTTTCCAGTTTACTTCTAAATTTAAACCATTTGGTGACATAGTATTATATTTTAATATATAAATAGTTTATTTAAATAGTAAAACATTTTTTATTAACCTATCATCACCTTTCTTAATAAAACTTTCGAGCAACATTCAAATGCGTCTACATTACTATTATGACACTCCATAAAATGAGGAGCAATTGGACTGACTAATATTCCTCTTTTTATATCTCTAATGTGTTCTTGCATTCTAGTTTTAAATTTTCTTTTTGTCTCCCCTATATAATACAGTTTACAAGGACATCTAATGCAGTAAATTACACCTACAGAGTTACAAGTAAAATTACTATTTGGTTTAAAAATAACTCCATTAATATTATCAAAATATAACTTCACATATTTACATATATTGCAATGGCCACAAGCAATAGTACCATATGTATATATATTATAATGAACCTTATTAACAGGAAAAATATAACAAGCTTTTATCAATTTATCAGATAAATTTTGACCTCTTTTAAAGGATATTTTGGGAATGTTAGGAAAAAGTTTATAAAGATTTTTATCAGAAATCAAAAATGTCCAGAAATATTTAATAATATCCCAAATTCTATTACTAAATACATTATAAGTAGTAACAAAATAAATATCCTGGATTTCTTGATCAAAAACTTTTAAATACTTGTTATTCCCCACATTTTTAACTTTTTTAACATTTTTAACATATGGAGAAAAAATAGAATCTACTCTATTCTTATTAACCATTAATTTATTAACATTACCATTATTATCTTTATCTAATAAATTATTAATAGACGCATTTAATATTTCCATACTATAACCTCTTTTTAAAAACATAATAATACAATCATAGATATTCACACACTTTGTCCGCCTTACCTTATGGAGAAATTATCAGATTATCTAGATTATGTAATAATGAATTAGATTTAGAAAAAAATATTTATGATTGTATTATTATGTTTTTAAAAAGAGGTTATAGTATGGAAATATTAACTGCATCTATTAATAATTTATTAGATAAAGATAATAATGGTAATGTTAATAAATTAATGGTTAATAAGAATAGAGAAGATTCTATTTTTTCTCCATATGTTAAAAATGTTAAAAAAGTTAAAAATGTGGGGAATAACAAGTATTTAAAAGTTTTTGATAAAGAAATCCAGGATATTTATTTTGTTACTACTTATAATGTATTTAGTAATAGAATTTGGGATATTATTAAATATTTCTGGAAATTTTTGATTTCTGATAAAAATCTTTATAAACTTTTTCCTAACATTCCCAAAATATCCTTTAAAAGAGGTCAAAATTTATCTGATAAATTGATAAAAGCTTATTATATTTTTCCTGTTAATAAGGTTCGTTATAATATATATACATATGATACTATTGCTTGTGGCCATTGCAATATATGTAAATATGTGAAGTTATATTTTGATAATATTAATGGAGTTATTTTTAAACCAAATAGTAATTTTACTTGTAATTCTGTAGGTGTAATTTACTGCATTAGATGTCCTTGTAAACTGTATTATATAGGGGAGACAAAAAGAAAATTTAAAACTAGAATGCAAGAACACATTAGAGATATAAAAAGGGGAATATTAGTCAGTCCAATTGCTTCTCATTTTATGGAGTGTCATAATAGTAATGTAGATGCATTTGAATGTTGTGTTCTCGAGAAAGTTTTTATTAAGAAAGGTGATGATAGGTTAATAAAAAATGTTTTACTATTTAAAGAAACTATTTATATATTAAAATATAATACTATGTCACCAAATGGTTTAAATTTAGAAGTAAACTGGAAAAGTTTGTTATAATTTTTATAAGTAGTAGTTTTTCTGAATATAATATGTTTTCTTTCTTTATTTATGTGTATTTTGATTGATTAATTTAATGTAATTGTTTAATTGATTAGAGTATATATATGAGAGGGTGTGTTTTGTAATTTGTGCTCATTGAAGGTTATTATGCCGAGGCGCTAAGCTGGATTAAATTTTTTTTTGCTGCCAGTCTGCAAAACAAATC
Source organism: Protopterus annectens (assembly GCF_019279795.1). Classification (NCBI taxonomy): domain Eukaryota; kingdom Metazoa; phylum Chordata; order Ceratodontiformes; family Protopteridae; genus Protopterus; species Protopterus annectens. The sequence goes on from NC_056732.1 coordinate 1,388,921,324, forward strand.
TCCATCTGATCCTCTGCTTATCAGCTATATAAAAGGATCCAGTTGTCTTCTTGAAGTAAAACTAAAGTACCCTATCAGTGAACCTTTGTCATTACTTAACTTTTTTTATTCTGGGCTTTAAATTTTGTTCCTGTTATCAAAGTGACGGGAATGCCTCTCTTGTTGGCTTATCTTGTATAAGTATTGGCATAACCGTTGTGTTGTCTATTTAGGACCTGACTGTAACACCAGAGATTGTACTATCTGTTAGGCTTTTGTTCTGAAGATCCTCAAAGTATTTGTCAGTGTTAGTTTTTGTTTTTTTTTAAATTAACACTTAGAGGCTTTCGTGCAAGGTGCTGTGCAAGCCAAAGCTCCCTCCTCAGGTATACCTTCACATCCCAAAAAGCAGGACTTTTCTGATTCTTTCTCATAGTCTGGATCTGATGTCTCTGTTGAGACTTTTGAGAAGCCAACAAACTTGTCTGATATCTGGGCCTCTTCTAGCAGTCGATACCTCTTTGGAAGCTGACATGGAGCAGCTTTCTGAAATTTCCCTTCTGACCAGTCAGATGGCCTTTAAGGCTATGAAGGGAGAGAGTAGGCTTGTGATCTTAGAGGGACAGACTGTGTTCCTTATATGTTTGGGAATGAGGACGTCTCTGGTTCTCTTATGGTCGTATATACTGGGTTGGGCATACACATATGGCCTTTAAGGCTATGAAGGGAGAGAGTAGGCTTGTGATCTTAGAGGGACAGACTGTGTTCCTTATATGTTTGGGAATGAGGACGTCTCTGGTTCTCTTATGGTCGTATATACTGGGTTGGGCATACACATATGGTTTCTTTAGAATCCCCCCCCCCCCCCCCCCCAAAAAAAAAAAAAAAAAAAAGAAAACACTAAAGACGAGACATGTTTCATCTCCTGCTTCAACTGCACCCAGAGAGCCTGAACAGGAATATCTAGACTTTTCTCAGGGACTTATCCCTCATGGCTTTAATACCTGCATAGGTTTTAGCATCCACACCTTCTACCCCTTAGAAAGTAAGAGAGATACTTCCTCTGAAGAAGATTCTGCCTCAGAGTCAGACTCTGAACTCTGGACTACTCCCCTTCTGGTTTTGAGTCTGAACCTGAAGATTCTTTATCTTCAGACTCACCCTAGTAAGACCTTTCTTTTGGAGTCACTCTCCAAAAGATGATGCAACATTTGAATTTGGAGGGTAAATAATGTTCTGAGTCTCAGAAGAGGTATTACAATTTATTGCATATGGATGTCTACAAGCCTTCTATTTTCCCTCCTGTTTCAGAAGCTTTGGAGGACACCTTTCTTTCAGCTCTTATAGCTTAGTATCATCCCCTGCACCAAAAAAGCAGGTTCCTATTATGTGATCGAAGTTTTGAAACTTTGAACATAATAAAGTCGAACCCTTGTGTTCAAAGTTTCAAAACTTCGAACACATAAAAAAAAACTAACTGTTGTAAGCAGGGGGGCAAGACCCCCTGCACCCCCCACACACCCCGCTCTTTAAATATACCAACTCCGAGATTGCCGTAAAGGGAAATCTTCCCTTTCCGCACTGTAGTGCGATCTCAGACTTGGTGTATTTAAAGAATAGGGGGTGTGGGGGTGCAGAGGGCTTGCCCCCCCCCCTGCTTACAGCAGTTAGTTATGGTTTACTTTCTTTTTTTTTTTGGTATGTATTCAAACTTTTACAAGTTCAAACATATGGTTTCGACTATAGAGCGTTCAAACTTGTAAAAGTTCGACTACGTAATAGGAACCCCAGAAACGCCTGATAGGTACCATAAAGTCCCTGACAGTCACAGACATCTGTATAAGAATCTTACATCTGACCCTGCAGTTATTTCTATGCATTCAGACAAGCCATCTAACCTTTATCCATTCCTAAATGCCTTTACCAGTTGATAAAGGTAAGAGGGCAATAGACAGATATGGAAAGAAAGTCTATACATCTATATTAGCTTTGTGCGCCATTATTTATCCAACCCATATGACTAGCTGTCCGTTAGCCATTTATGATAATATGTCCAAGCTTATTCCTAATCTCTTTGACAGTTACTCTCGATATGCCGTACAAAGTATGATTTCTTTTGCTTCTGAGGCTGCATGTCACTCCATTAAGTGTGTGTTGTACATTGCAAGATGCCTTTTCCAGAGCCTCTGTCACTGGATCTGTTCCTAGAAGGTTGCCCTGGCTCAGACTGCAGTCTCTGTGTGAGGATGTCACAGCCAAGCTTTCAGATTTTCCTTTGGATAAGGATTACCTATTTGGACCCCATTCGGATGAGATATTAGAAATTGGAGGAAATAGATAAAGGTATGCAAGAGTTAAGCAACTTTTTGTTTGCCCTGTTCCAGAATTTTAAAGAACACAGGTGCAACACTGCCATACTCTGTCATCCCAGTTCCTCTCTTGCCTTTCACAAAGAAAGACCTGTTTTGGTAGATTACTCATGTAAGGGTAAATCTACGAGTTCTTTTCTTGTTTTTCTTCCTCTACAAAAAGTTTCAAAAATGCATGAGACGTGGCCTGGGGGGGCTTGTTCAAAGAGTTTATGGGTACAGTGACTTTGGTCAAAAAAGGACAGAAGAGAACACATAAACTTAAAACAAATGAAACAATTGGTTCTTGCTCTCCAATTTCTCTATCACATTTGGTTTCCTGGAACTCTCCACGTTTTGTCAATAGCACCACAGTCATGTGGTGCATCAACAGATGGGGGGGGGGGGGCACAAAATCTTACCACTTGTGAAGATTAGCACTGATTGCTTATAACATTGCTACTATTGCTACTAGTAATAATCTTTCCTCCAAGCAGTGTACATTCTTTCAGAACAGAACAGCTTGGCAAAGTACCTAAGCAGAAACAGATCTGACCTACATGAGTGGCTTTTGAACAGAGAGATCTTCCTTCAGATTATTCACCAGTGGAGGAGGAGGAGTTGTGTCTTTCGGCTTATCCCGGTTAGGGGTCGCCACAGCGGAACTCCGGTCCACTAATGTTTGGTAGTGGATTTTTATGTGCTGAGTTACCAGCCCCTGGCGCACAACCTTCAACGAAGGCACACCCATTCATGCATGTCTCCACACAGAAGACGCTCTAGCTGAGAATCGAATGGGACAACATCTTGCTGTGAGGCGACAACGCTACCGTATTCACCAGTGGAGTAACCCCAGGATAAATCTTTTATGCTCCAGTGTAAACAGTCAACTCAGAATGTTTTGCTATGGTATTCCTTACAAGGAAGCCTGGAGAATTAACTCCTGTTTTTCCCATGGACAGGGAAATTTTTTATATGCCTTTGCCTTCCCTCTCTCCCTTCTCATCAAAAAGTCATTCCTGAAATTTCAGAAGAATGATCTCCAAAAAAATGTTGGTCACTCTCCTTTAGCCAAGACAACATTTATGGAGAGGTTGGCATAATGATTACATCCCTTGCCTCACAGAGATGAGATATTGGTTTTGGTTTTGACCTCTGGCTATTGGCTAGGCTTGTAATAGTCTGCAGACTTGATAGCCTAATATTTACCTACAAAACTGTGAACATTGAATGTCCTTCTATTCAGTGTTGCAATATTCTTTACATATGGGTAGTATTCCACCCATTGACCCGGTGTCCGGCCTGTATATAAAAGCTTTTAGCCACTGCCAGTATGTGGGATGTCGCACATAGGTATTGACACTGTCGGCCATAAAAGGAACATCCGCACGTACCATCCTCAAAACTTTTTTGCCACCATTCGGATAGGTTGATTCTTATGTATGGTCTGAGGTTGGATTCCTTTGCTATGCTTCCAGCTTCAGATAAGTACCCCATTGGGGATTTACTCTTTTTTGCTACTGCCGTTTGCTGTTGTTCATGTCATACAAGAAGGGTGTAAGTGTAGGTGTGAAAGGCAGATTCCATATAAGGTTGGACCTACTCGCAGAGGACAAGGATCCTTGATCCACCCACATGTCGGCTCTACAGTTGAATCTCTGGGTGATCAACTTCTGATTCCTTTCAGGCATCTTTTCTCACAGGACATGCATAAGGTGTTTTGTAGGAGGCCAGGAAACCCAGTACTAGGAAATCTTACATTTCCAAATGGTAAAGATTTTCTGTTTGGTGCCACAAAATAAATCAAGACCCACCTTCTGTGGATATTCCAGTAGTGCTTTCTTGCCTGTGTGAGTTGCTTAACAGTGGTCTCACCTATTCATCAGTAAAAGTCCACTGCTCTGCTCTGTCTGCTTGTTTGTCATTGACACCTCCATTAACTTCCAGACTGGAGGGTAAACTTTTCCTAAAAGGCATTCTGCATATGAAACCTCCCAGGAAACCAGTGCCTTCTCCTTGGGATCTCAACTATGTCTTAGAGAAGCTTACCCAGGCTCCCTTTGAACCAGCTGCCTCTGTTTCCCTAAAGCTGTGCACTTCGAAAACAGTGTTTCTGGTAGCCTTGACTTCTGCTAGAAGGGTTTCTGAGATTCAGGCTTTGATGTCTTCCCCTCCTTTTTTGGTGTTTCACAAGGATAGATTGTCTGAGAAATAACCCAGCTTTCATGCTTAAAGTGGTGAATAAGTTGTTTCTTAATCAGTCCATTCAATTGCCCACCTTTACATTCCTTAGATGTGCATAAGCAGCTCAGATTTTACCTAGACAAAACAAAACCTATTAGGAAGTTGGATCAACTCTGTGTCCTTTCATCCCAGGGCTGTGGGTTTACCTGTTTCCAAATAAACTATTTCTTCTTAGATTTCTAAAGCTGTTGTGCTTTGTTAGGACTTTCATGGGAAATCTCTATCATCATGTGTCAGAGGTCACTCTTCCAAATGTGTTGCCTCATCAGGAGCTTTCTTTAAAGGTCTTGATGCCCATTCCATTTTGGACGCTGCTACTTGGCCATCTGTTCATGCTTTTACTAAACATTACAAGTTGGATAGTATCTGTAGATCCAGAGCAGGGTTTGCTAGAGCAGTTTTCCATGGATTTGTAGAAAATGTTTCCTCACATTTTTCCTCTACTCCCTCCTCCTCCCTGGATTCCTTCTGAGCTTTGGCACTGTCTCATATGTAAAGAATACTGCAGCATTGAATAAAAGGACATAGAATAGTTCTGTAAAATCTTACCATAACCATAGATGTCCATTTCTTCTTTGTTGCAGTATTCTGTCCCACCCTCCTTCTCTACAATTTGTTTCTTCCTAGGATGACTGTCTTTTATGTTTGTCATTTGGACTCTTGTTCCTCTTGAGGCTAAGTTATTCTGAGGATGGTACATGCGGACATCCCTTTTATGGCTGACGTCGGTACTTGCATGCAACATCCCTCGTACTGGCAGTGGTTATAAGCTTTTGTATGCAGGCTGGGCATTGGGTCAATGGACGGAATACTACCCCTATGTAAAGAATACTGCAACATAGAAGAGAAGGACATCTATGGTTATGGTAAGATTATACATAACTGTTCTTTCTCCCCTCTCTTCCACTTAAACAAGGGCAGTGACCACATATTATTCCACAGGATGGACTTGCTTGCAGAAGTGAAGAGCTCTTTAATTCATCCAGCTCTGAAGAGACTCTGTCTCACAGTATGGATAATAGGCTTTAAATTCCTGTTAGTCACCTTTATTCAGAGGACATGTTACAGGTAATAAAGAAGTTTAGAGTATCTGCAACTAGAAAATCATATATGGAAATATTTCATTTTTGGTGCCAGAAATGAAAACTTGATCCCTGTTAAACAGGGATGTCTTCAGTCATCCAGCTTGTATGCGAGTTGTGAATGTTGGCTTGGCTTTTACCTGTTTTAATGTACATGCATCAGCTGTTTCAGCCTGTCTATGTATAGCTTTACTGGTTTCTTTTCATTTTGAGGTCAAACAATTCTTAAAAGGCATCCTGCACATCCAGTCCCTGCCCCAGAAAATCTATTCTTCCTCCCTGGGACCTGAATTATGCTCATGGAAGATTAACTTTACAACCTTTTGATCTTGCTTCTTCTGTGTCCATTAAAATATTGTATGTGGAAAACAGTTCTTTTAGCCTTCTGCCTAAGAGGGTTTCCAAGTTATAAACCCTCATGTCCGTTCCACCTTTCTGGTTTCCACATTGACAAGGGTGTTCCTTAGAACAAAACCGTATTTTATGCCTAAAGTGGTTACTGGAACATCTGTGAGTCAGTCTATTCACGTTCTTTCCTCATCTTCAAAATAAGGAATAAAGGATATTTCATTTATTAGATGTACACAAAAACCTAAGATTTTAGTTACAGGCCTAAAGAATTAGAAAATGTAATCAATTGTGTATTTCCTTTAAGGGTAAAAAGCATGGCCTTTTAGTATCCAAGCAGACTGTTTACAGATAAGAGTTCCCTTATTATTTCCTTTTGTTGTTCTTTCTGTGGAAAGTGTCTCCATGGGCATGTTAAAGCTCATTCTGCAAGGGCTGTGACTTCTTTAGATCTTTTTTTCAAAAGGAGTTGACCCGAAATCTATCTTTGAAGTAGTTACTTGGTGTTCCGTTCACATCTTTACCAAGCAATACAAAATTGATACTTTTTCTAGAGCAAGGACAGGATTTGCTAGAACCATACTTCAGTGGCTACTGTAATCCAGTTGTGTATGTTTTGTCCCTTCCCAGTCTACCTTAAGCTTCTGGAATCATCTTAGAAAGTAATCTAATGGAGAATATAGTACAGTTGTGTAAGAAGTTGCCATAACAGTAGATGTTCGAATGGATCGCTGTTGCAGTGTATGCAGCCTCCATCCACCCCCTTCTTTTCTTTCATATTTCATAAGATCATAGGAGGTTACTAGGGTATTGGCCCTGAGACTCTTATAAGCCTAGCCAAGAGTTTAGCCCATGTTCTGAGAAGTCGGCACCTGATGCCCCTGTCCAGCAGGGACACAGGTGGAATCCCAGGGGTGTATTTTCTGTTCCCCATCCAATTATCCAGGTTGCACTTAAAAAGGGTTAATGCATCTCTGCTTGACGTGGAGAGGGAGTCTATTCCATAGAAGGGGGGAGTCCCATCAAGGTGGGGTCTGAGATTGCTTTGTATGTCAAACAGAGGTCACCTGTAAGGAGTCTGTATGAGAATGAGTAGAGGGACAGGGCCTTTAGAGCCTGTGTGTGTAGGGTAGATGTCTGAAGCCTTGGATTCTCCTAGTGAGGAATCTCTGTGGTCTGTCCAGCTACTGCATGCGCTTTGTGAGGTACATGCCAAAAGGGGCATTGTACTCAATAATGGGTCTTATAAGGGAAGAATACAGGGATATTATGACCACCTTGTCCCTAGAAGAGATACCCTTACTAATGAGGTGGTCCATATAGAAAGCTTTCCTTACAATGGGGGCAATATGGTGGTCAAAGTCAGTTTGCTCTCAATCTGAGTGCCCAAGTCCCTCATGACTGATTATGTGCTTTGGACCTTGTTATTAATGTGATAATTTGTGGGGATGATGATACATTTTTTGGCATTCAGTTTGAGGCCATGTTTCTAGCACCAGTCATTTGTTTGGATGCAACCCTCTTGGAGGATGTCCACATCTCTAGGGGAATTGATGACAGCGCCCAGCTTGCAGTCATCTGCAACTTGAGTTAGCCATAGCCCATTAGTTTTGGCCTGCACTTCAGAAAAGTATATCCCAAACAACAAAAGCCCCAAGAACGATCCCTGGGGTATACCCTTCGTTATGAGTCTACTGATTGAGGTGGCTTCCCCTATTTTAACTAGGTGGGCTCTATCAGTGAGCCAGTTTGCTACCCATCTGGTAACATATGGATTGATGCCTAGTTGAGAGAGTTTATTACCTGAGTTGGGGAATAGTATCAAAGGCTTTGGCCAGGTCAAGGTAGGTGGTGTGCACCATCTTCCCCTTGTCCATGGCTTTGGTGACTGTCTCAAAGACGTTGACCAAATTTAACAGGCATGACCTCCCCTTTATAAAACCAAACTTTGTGGGATTGAGTGTTTGGAGGTTGCCAATGTCCTTGTTAATAAAGGTAAATGATAATCCGCTCCATGGCCTTGCAGATCAGGCTAGTTAGGCTGATGGGTCTATAATTTCCTGGATTGGTGGATGCTCCACCTTTCTGCAAAGCAATGATGGTGGCTGTCCTCCACTCAACTGGGATGAAGCCGGTACTCGTGCTTTGGTTGAATAGGGTGGCTAATGGTGCTGCAAGTCTCTGCCAGCGTTCATGCAGGAAGCAGTGTAGGATGTTATCTGGTCCCCTGGAGCCTGTATTTTTTGCCTTTAAGAGAGCAGTGATGACTTGCTCCATAGTGATAAGGGGAGGGGGGCAGGTATTGGGGGCATTCTGATTTACTGATGGGGACAGAGGGGTGAAGTTTTCACTGAATCTGTCTGCCAGCAGGTTGGCTATATCTGCAGCGTTTGTGTATGTGGAATCCTAGACCACCAGTTCTGAGCAGATCTGCGTGCTTCCTTTGAGATTGCAGACATATGTGAAGAAGGCCTTATGAGTGTCTTTAGTAGATGTGGCCAGTCTGGACTCAAAGTTTGATTTGGGGGATTTCACTAGTGCTCTTATTTGCTTGCTCAGGCTAAGGAGAGATTGTTTCCATTTAGGCACCTGCTCCTTCTTTGACCTCAACAGCAATTTTTTACTTTTATTATAGAGATTATTTATTGCAGATGTCCGCCAGACAGGTTTATTCTTCCTTGAGGAGGAGGATTTTGTCCTGTCGGGTATTCCTGATTTCATGCAGCTATGTAAATGCTCGTATAATACTTTGTTGTAGGTTTGGACACGTGCCAGTCCCTGTGGAGGGGGAGCGGGTTGCGAATCTGTTTATACCTTCCCTTAGGAGATTGTAATCAGCTTTGGAGTAGTTTTTTGTTTGACCCTAGCTTGGGGTGGGGGGAGTCAGGGGAGGTGGTAACTTCAAAAGTGACAGCCTTGTGGTCAGATCTCCCCAGGGAAGATGACACTGTAGAGATGCAGCAGTGGTTACTCATGTTTGTTAATACCAAGTCCAAGATATTTTCACCTCTTGTGGGGGTGTCGACCAGCTGGTCCAAGGCGTTTGCATTGACAAAATCAAGGAATCTCTGGGCATTTATGTTTTTGCATGAGTAGTTCTTTCAGTCTGTGGTTGGATAGTTAAAGTCACCCAGGATAGGGAATTGGGTTGAATCTTGATAGCTTTGAAGAGGTCCAAATAGGTGGAGTAGCTGTCTTGAGTCAAGGTTGGGGCCCAATGATTTAAATAGGGGTCTTGTATGTATGTCTTTTATATATATTGCAACTCCACCTCATTTTGCTTTGCTGCCCATGGTTTGGGGTCTGAATGTATGATAGGACGAGGGTGCTCTCTTTCTGTGACTCCACAAATGTCAGCATCTTCCAGTGTTAAGAATGCTTCCAATGAGTACAGTTTCATGTTTATACTCTCCTAGACCTTTAATTTGCATTTCAATGAAGTGTTCATGTTGGTAGTTTTGACCTCATGACATTGCCTAAAAAAGGCACTATGGGGGAGCCAAGAGCCTTTGCCAGGAGCCTGAATCCCAAGGTAGAGACAGATGCAGGCCATCTCTGGCAAAGCATTGTGGTTTGTCAGTCATGTTTTCCCAGGCTGTCATGCACTGGAATCCCTTGGAATGACACTAGAAACTAAGCCAATCATTAAAGTCAATCACTTTATGTTTGTATTGAGGCATCTTTATGGGTGATGGTAGATGCTGCTTAAGGCTAGGAATGTACTTGCCTGGGAGGCATATTCAGTGTGCTCGATCATGTCTCTCTCCATATAGTCCAGGGAGGTACATCTGAAGTCATTCATTCCTACATGGACTATGACAGAGTCATAACAGTACCTGCTGTTGAGAGACTTGAGTGCATGGGTGATGTGGTGGATTCCGACACCTGACAAACAACTAACCGTGACTTGCTCCTTATCCAGCCTTGTGAGGGGCACATCTGTGTGTCTCACAATGGAGTCTCTTATGACTAATATGTTGGGTTTATGTTTAGGCCTGAGTGGCTGTGAGACACAGGTGTGTGGACTATGTGTGGTGTGGTGGGCAGTGGAGTTTGCATGTGTTTTGCCTCAGAGGTATCTCTTGTTTGGGTATGTTTTTGTTAAGGACCTCTGCATATGTGGGTGTGTGTTGTATATGTCTTGGTGGTGTTTGAAGTGTGGTGTTTGTGCTGACAGCCTTCTCAGTGCCAGATATACTGGCTTGTGAGGGAGAGAACATTGACTCTAGGTTCTTAATGTAATTGCATTTCTCACAAATTGTATTCCTAAGTGGTAGTAAGTAGCAGGTTGTCCATGAGGCAGTTGCTACACTGTCTCAGGATGCCCATATCAACCAGACTGGCAGGAGAAAACATATGAAAGTATCCATCCATATTTGTCAGAAACTGAGGGAGAGAGGCCAGAGAGAGCTAAGAGGGTAAAGGGTGGAGGGTCTAAGAGTAGTTACTACTAGGTGATCACACAAGTGCTACTAAGGGAAAATTTGTAGTTAGAATACCTCACAAAGCATTAAAAATGGTGCAGCTGCATATGCAGCAAACGTGTATCAGACTATGCTACTTAATTTAATGGTTAAGTACACAGTAAAGCTCACAAAAAAGCACAGATTAACCACTTACGGACAAAACCAGAACTCACAGTATGACAAGTACAGTTAAACAGTAATGAAATTCAGTAACATGCAGTTAATCAGTAATGAATGTAGTAAATAGCAAAAATACAGTTAAACAGTAATGAAATGCTTTTAATCAGTAACTTGCTTTGAAATAGTGCAAATGTGATAAATTAGCTCACAATCACAACAGTAAAAACAGCTCAAATAAAGCAGCAATTCAGTAGAATACTGTCATCAATTTAATAAGGCTACCGACAAGCAGTTGAACACCTAAACACAAGCAGCAAAATGAAGTAGGAAGAGGCACAATTTTTTTTTTTAAGTAGAAAGTGGAGACAGAAGATAATTCAAGGTTAAGAAACTAAAGAGGTGGGCCTTCACAGCTGATCTCACTATACTCAGTAGAATGAGCTGATTTAATGGGACTAGGAGGATTTTCCAATATCAAATTTATAGTAGAGGCAGGCAACTCAAAAGCCACTAAGCTTTAACACCACAACAACAGTTAGGCAGGTCAGTGGGATACAAGATCAGAACAGTAGTAAGGATTGAATTCACTAAGCCTGAAAAACAGTTACACAGTTTAAACAGAATTTGCAGCAAATATTGTTTTAGTTAGTCAGAAGTGCAGAAAACAGTTGAAAATAAGCACTTATCTGTTGGAGTCGCACATCAGTTTTTGTAAAACAGCAGAGCAAAGGCAGAAGGCCTAACTGTAGCATTGAGCAAACAAGTATGAACTGGATTAAACACTTGCTATTCAAGGCAGAGAAACAGGAATCAGCCAAATTATCCAGTCAAAAAAAAAAAAACAGATCCCTGTAGTAGTAACTCTAGCCAGATCAGACCAGACTGAACCCCCCTCCCAAAAAGAAACATTTAGGCCCCTCTAGACAAAATATTGTACTACAAGCTCCAAAGGCTACAGACAGTAATAGATATTCAGATCTATGCTAGCGTTTTTCAAGTACAGCAGCATGTAAAATGAACAGAACAAACAGAGAAACAAAAAGGAGACAAAGATCAGAACAGAGGTAAGGATTGAATTCACAAAACCTAAAAAATGGTTGCACAGTTTAAACAGATATGTAGCAAATATTTTAATCAATCAGAAGTCCAGAAAACAGTTGAAAATAAGCACTTATCTTTTGTAGTCACACAGCAGTTTTTGTAAAACAGTAGAGCAAAGGCAGAAGACCTAATTGCAGCTTTGAGCAAACAAGTACAAATTAGTTTAAACACTGGCTATTAAGGTAGAGAAGAAATTCCTATTTGCCTATCCTTCCTCCTTCTCATTTTTGTGAGAGTCTGTCCTCTTTATAGCAAGCCTTAATGTATATTTGAGACAAGAAGGCTCTGAGAATTTTTGCTGTCATGCATCCCTTAGGTACCATCCCATAGTCATCATGCCTTGGTCTAAGGTTGGACATATAGCATGTGAGGAATCTAAATTTTTGATATACAGGATCGATCCTCTCATTACTATAACAGTGATCTTTTCAGACATCTTCTGTTAAGATATAAGCTCTTACATAGCTGTATGTTCTTAATTTGTTCAAAATCTAATTTATTTCACAATGATTTTATGGTTTTCTTTAAAAAAGGCAGTTAGTATTTAGCTTTATTATATATCAAAATAGTTAAATCCACATCCTATTAATGCATCATTGATATATTCTGAGTTGATGTCTTACTGCATACTTCCTGATAATAGATTCATCTTTTCAATTACTTTATTGAAATACATTTAGATATTCATGCAAATTTATGATGGTTTCCTTATTTATTAAATTTAATTATTCTGTTTTGTCTATTATGAGAAATTATTTTGGAAGTTTCACAACAATTCAGTGGTCTGTATATTTTGCTGAGTAGTCTGTCCTAGTTACTGGTTCTCCATTTCCTGTCTCTGTATGCAAGTAAACAATTTATTTTTAAATACATTTGATGATGACTTTATTTAATATCCCAGCCCTGACTAATTCAAAGTAATGTATGTATTGCTTTCCCAGTTGTAAATTTTGAGTAATGAAAATGTTTAGTCTATCGTTGATTGATAAAACTAATTTCTAGATAATTATATTAATTTACTATTTAAATTTTTGTATTTTTAAAATGTTCAGTTCATATTTTGTTGCATACCTTTCTACATTCTTACTTGTTCTTTAAAACTGATGATCTTGATGTTAGTCATGCCATGTAATCTGTGTACTATATAATGAGGCATATTCTCCAACATCTGGTTTATGTACTTCTGTTTTCCACATGATCTTTTGATATGAATTGTAAAAGCTGGGTTCCTATTATATAATCGAAGACACAACCTTCAAATGCATCTTGATCGAACTTGAAAGCACAAAACAACAATAGTGAAACGCCATATAAGCGATTTCTTTCCCTGGGAAAGAAATCTCTTCCCTCACTTCGGATGATGTGGTGGGCAAAGTCCCCCATTTTATGTAATGTTTTGAAGTTTTTATTTTTATTTTTTATTTTTGTTTTTTGAAACAGCAATTTGTTTTCCCTGAGAAAAAAATCTCTGTTCAGAGTGTTCGGGATTGTAAGCTTTCGCTTACATGGGGTCGATAAATCACTTTTTGCTTTTTTTAAGCATTCTCTGATTTAATATAGACCCTAAAAGCCATGGGGCTAATAAAAACAGCCTTGTCTGACTTCTTTGTAAATATGCAAAGCCTTACATACTTTCACTTTCAAAGATATTCTTACTTTTGATGATTTATTACTTTATAAAGAAGGAATGTTGTACATGAGGTTGCTATTATAAACCTTATTGATTTTTATCTTCCTTAATATTTAAGGTGTCAGAAACTGCTTCTAGATCCCAAAAAGACATAAATAATTTTTCTTTTCAAATAAGAAAGTAAAACAAAGACAATAGCTATACTACTGTAATGTGTTGATGTAAAGTTGATTTCAAATATGAGCATATGTTGCTATGTGTTGAAGTTAAAAAAAAAAAAAAGACAAGAAGTACAAGATTTGGTTCTCACTGAGGGAAACTGGCTAGGCTTAAAACAGCCCTCAAGGGCAGCTAGCCTAATACTTACCCAAGTACCTTTTTACATGAGGATGTCAAAGCTGAATTTCTATACCCCCTCTCTGGAAAAGCAGCACTTTTTGGTTCCACTGCTCCAGAACCATTCAGAACTTTGCCATTGAAAGGTAAGATTGTGTACGAGTTTAAACAAATCTTCTGTTCTCCACCTCCAAAGATTCAGATAAACTACCATTCTGCAGCTGACCCATTTGTATGTAAGGACCAAAAGCCCTCTCAAAGGGATAAAAAGAAACAACATGATTGTAAGACAAATCTCAGTAGGATTCCAAGGAATCTAAACCCTCCTTTTCTGACAAATAAGCCTCATTATGACTGTCAGCTCTTACATCTCCACGTCAGCCAATCCTCTGGTTCCTTTGTCTCAGAATTTATCTCAGTCCTTCCCAGCTGGGAATCTGTAACTTCAGACAAATGGGTCTTATCTATCATTCAAAAAAGGTACAAAATGTCTTGGACTGCTGCTCTGCTTCTCTCAGGTTTTCCTCAGCCTCCTCAAAACCAAATTTAGCTCATTCTCCCTCTCTCTTCTGCAGGACCCCTTTAATCAGGGGATAATAGAATTTGCTTCTCCATAATTTAGAAAGAGGGTTTTATCCTGACTTTTTCTCAGTTCCAAGAAAACAGGGTAATTGGAGACCTATTGTGGATCGTTCTGCTCTCAACACTTTTCTCAAAATTCCAAGTTTTAAGATGTTGACACTGTAATACCTTTTTGCAATGATCCTTCCCCAAGCTTTTCTTGGGGACATTGTATTTAAAGGACACTTACCTTTGTTATTCTGTTTCTTTAAGAAAGCAGTAGAATCCAATGCTTGGGTGTTGCAAGTCATTTCCATAGGTTATTCTATTCCATTTCTATACGCCTAAAGTGATTGTCAAGGATCCCATCCTGATGTTCCACCCTGTCAGTGAAAGGAAGCAGCAGTGGAAGTAAGAAAGCTTCTCTTGAACAGAATCATCCAAGAGGTCCCAACAGACCAAATAGAATCTGGGGTTTGCACAAGACTCCTTTTAATGCCAAAGAAAAACAAGGACCTCAGCCAGCTGTACCTGTATGTGAATCAAACCAAGTTCTGGATGTTGACTGTGCAGTCTGTTCTTACTGTCCCGAAGAGGGATGACTGGATGCATTTGGTGGACCTCAAGGAAGCTTACTGTCACATAAAGGTAGCAAAGCATTTAACAAGGTTTCTGTGCTTCTAGGTGAGAGCCAGCCATTACCAGTTCTGAGAGCTGCCCTTCAGGCTCACTAAATGTATGGCAGTGGTGGCAGCCTGACTCAGGCTGCAGGGGTTCCTGATCTTCTTATGGCAGACTTAAGGGTGTCTCTGATCCAAGGCGTGGACTTCTTGCTACAACTGTGTTTATCACTGTAAGCTACAATAAATACAAATTAGGGCTGGTATTAGCTGTGAAATTCATCAGATGCTATTTGGATACCATCAACAAAATTGTCCCTCTCCAGACTTTCTTCCTTGCATGTTCAAGGCAGCCAAGTTCTAAATTCTCAGAGGCCTTCAGCTTACTTAGTTTCATAGGTGTGTACTAGTCTAATGGCTTTACAAGCCTAGCCCATAGGATTACCCTGGTATCATGCCACCCAACATTAGTTCCCAGTGCCTCTTTCGAGTAAAGCCACTGGAGTGATCCCTGGGGTAAATTTTATATTTCCCATCTGCTCATCAGCATCTCTGTTGAAAGAGGGCCAGTGAAGTGCTCTGCTTGACATGTATGGGCTCTGCTGGACATCGGAAGTCTGTTCCATAGCATGGGCAGTCTCTGGGTTATGAACCTGTCCCTCCAGCATGTTCTGTTGATTATGGTAATGAGGTTGAGGTCTCTGGAGTATGTGGTGCGGAGGGATTGGGATTTCTAACAGAGCTGGGTCAGACATGGCTTTGTAAGTCAAGCCAAGATTGCCTCTAAGTAGGCGATGTGAGACAGAGAATAGTTGGAGTTTTTTTTAGTCTGTCCATATAGGACAAATGTTTAAGGCCTAGAATCCTCTTTGTGAGGTACTTTTGCGGCCTCTCCAGTTGTGCAGGTGTTTAGTGAGGTGCATGCCAAATAGGGCATTGTACACAATGATTGGCCTAATGAGAGAAGAGTAGAGGGAGACAATGACCTTTTTCTTCCTGGATGCAAAACCCTTAGTAATGAGATGTGCCACATAGAAGGACTTTCTGACCACAGAGGCAATGTGGTAGTCAAAAGAGAGGTTGCTGTCAACCTGTGTTGCCAGATCTCTTATAACACCTTCTGTGTTCAGTGGACTACCATCGATGTGGTAATTCATTGGAACCAGGTTTTTCCCAAAGGGGATGATGACACATTTTTGGCATTGAGCTTAAGGCCATGGTTCTGATACCAGTCGTTGGTATCAGTAAAGCCTTTCTGTAGGATGTCAACATCACTCTGAGAGTTAATCATAGCTCCCAACTTGCAATCATCTGCGAACTTTGTCAGCCAAAGTCCCTTCGTGTTGGCCTGGACTTCAGTGAAGTAGATACCAAACAGGAGAGGACCCAGGACTTAACCCTGTGAGACTCCACTCGTGACTGGTTTGCAGTCTGACTTGGAGTCAGCTACGTTCACACTGTGGGTTCTACCTGTGAGCCAGTTTGCAACCCACCTAGTGATATAGAGGTTGATGCCTAGCTAAGTGAGTTTTTCTATGATTCCTGAGCGGGGAATGGTATCAAAGGCCTTGGCCAGATCAAGGTAGGCTGTATGAATCACCTTGCCTTCATCCACAGTTCTGGTGATTGACTCAAAGAAGTTGACCAAGTTGAGCAGGCATGATCTACCCTTCACAAAACCAAACTGTGTGGGATCCAGAGTTTGGAGATTCCCTATATCCTTGTTTATTAGGTCCATGATGATGCGTTGCATAGCTTTGCATATCTGACTTGTCAGGCTAATGGGGCAATAGTTCCCAGGATCTGTAGTCATTCCTCCTTTGTGGAGTGGGATGACTGTAGCAGTGCACCATTCAGTGGGGACAAAGCCTGAGGTGAGGCTGTGATTGAACAGGGCACACAGGTGAGGTGCCAGTTCACTCTGTAGTTCATGTAGAACACAGGCAGGGATGTTGTCAGGTCCCATAGAAGCTGTATTCTTGGCCTTGGACAGTGCTGTTTTAAGCTGCAGTAATACTGGGTACATGGAAATCCACTGTGACTGGTCCCTTGTGAGGCGGTGAGAGGGGTAAAGATGGCACTGAATCTGTCGGCCAGTCTATTGGCAATAACTGTTGGCTCGGTATAGGAGGTACCATTATGCAGTAGCTCAGAGCAAATCTGGGTATTGCCGTGGAGGTTCTTTACATAACTATAGAAGGCCTTGTGGTTTTCTTTACTATCTTCTGCAATTCTGTTTTCATAGCTAGCTTTAGAGGATTTGATGAGGGATCTCAACTTTTTGTTGAGGCTGATAAGGGAGTTTTTCCAGTCTTGGGACTTCACCTTATTCCGCATCAGTTTCCTCCTTCTGTTGTAGAGTTTGTTTATGGCAGGGGACCAGCAGATTGGCTTCCTTTTTTTGGAGGAGAGCATCTTGGTTCTGTTGGGTATGGCAAGATCCATGCATTTGTGTACGTGTTCGTACAGTGCATTGGTGTATGATTCGGCAGTCATGCAACTGATCTCCATTTGCATGGGTGTTGTGAAGTTAGCCATCTCTGTTTTTAGGAGCCCAAAGTTAGCTTAGAAGACGTTTTTCATGGTGGTTACCTTTGCGGGTGGGGGGGTTCCAAGGTGATTAGTTTGTGGTCAGATCTAACCAGGGAGGAGTTGACTATTAGTGTAGAGCAGCTGTCACCCATGTTAGTAATGACCAAGTCAAGGATGTTGCTACCTCTAGTGGGGGTAAGAACGAGCTGGTCCAGGGCATTGGAATTGGTGAATTCCAGGAAACGTTGGGCAAGTGTACTGGTACATGAGTAGTTTTCCCAGTTAATGGAGGGGTAGTTGAAGTTGCTCAGTATGAGAGTGTTAGGTTTGATCCTGATATTCTCTAAGGTGCTTAGGAATGTGAAGTGCGAGTCTTGGGACATGATTGGAGACCTATAGCAGGTTATGACCTGAATCGCTGTCTTACCCAGTGTTAGCTGCACCTGAAGTATCTCAGATGAGTTATATTGGACTTCTAGTCTGGAGGTGTGTGCATGCTTTATGAATATGGAAACACCACCGCCTTTAGAGCTTTGGTCCAAGTTCTTGGGCCGAAAGGTTTGAAATGAGTTATAGTCTGGTAGTGCAGGAGTGCTTTCTGCTGCCTTGAACCAGGTCTCTGTTACAGCACACGTCGATGTTCTCCATTTTAAGGAGTGCTTCAAGTGAGTGCATTTTGAGATTTAGACTTCTAGCATTGAGTTGTTTGAGTTCTTCAGCTCCTCAGCCTGATGGCTGTGGCCATTTTTCTTGTCCTGCTATCAGTATACTACATTAAGGTTCTACAGTGGATCTTGTTGGTCCAATGGTCGATTTCTTCTCATCATGTGGACCATCCCATCTGCCTTACCAGCCTAAGCCGCTGACATTGCTTGGTGGTTGGAGCCTCTCCAAGTCCCAGCAGGTCATTCATTTGTTTTTTTGTCAGGCCAGGGCACAGTTACCAGAGATGCAGCTCTCCGTGGGTGGGGGTGGGGTGTCATTTTGAAGGAAAGACAGCCACCAGGGTACCTGATCTCAGTTGGAGGCATGTCTTCACGTCATCGTTTTAAAGATGAGAGCAGTCTTACCAGCATTACAGGCCTTTCAGGATTTTCTCCCCAAGGGTGTGATAGCCATCCAATCTGAAAACACAGCATTTATGTGATATATAACAAAACAGGGGAAAACCTGCACTTTATCCCCTGTGTTATGAGTCTAAAGAGTATGACATTGGTTAATGTTCTCACAGTGCTTTCTGCTAGCAATGCACTTCATGGGGAGTTCCAGCATATACTAGTCAATGACTTGACCAGGAGCATCCTAATGCCTTAATAGTGCTCCCTCAGCCCAGAGGTAGGGGCATGAGTGTTCAGCCACTGAGGCCACCCATGCTGCAGTCTGTTTGCAGCCTCATCCAACATGAAGTAAGTAGCTTTTTTGTCATGATCCCCCTAGTGGGACAGTCTCTGAGAGATGTTGTTCTCCATGCTTGGCCTCTTAAGTCTATGTGCATATCCTCCTACCCCCTTGGTATAACATTTTTTTCAGAAAGCAGCCCATTGCATGGTGAGTGTAATCCTTATAGCCCTCTTTTAACTCGGTCAAGTATGGTACCCTCTCTGTGGTTTTGTCTGTTGCTCTGCCTGTAGTTCCTGGACCCTGTTCCGGATCGGATTACTCACCCTTGGTCAGCCTTACCCAAATCTCTAATCCATCTGCTTGGTTGGTCCAGTTCCAGTAATGACCAGAGATCTTAAGTTTAGAGATTTGTCTACGTCCGTTTTCATTTTCATTTTTGGCCACGAACAAAGTTCTAGATCCTTTGTCTACTCCTTTGGATGCAGTTATTGATTTTCTGACAAATTAGTTTCATTCTGTTCTCAGCTACTGTACTATCACAATTCAGTTAATGGCTGTATCTAATTTTCATGTGGGTATAAATGGTACTCCTGTTGCATCCCTCATGTTATCAAAAGCCTCTGTTAAGGGTACTTTCCTCCTGTGACCCACCCCATAAGAGATCCAGTTGCTCCCCGGGATTTGTCTCTAATCTTGCAAGCTTTGACTTGACCTTCCTTTGAAGTAGTGGCTACTGTTGATATGAAACTGCTATCTTGGAAAAAGTTGTGTTTGGTAGACATTATTCTGCAATGAGGATTTTAGAACACCAATCCTTGTCTTGCATACCCCCTTCACCTTATTTTTAATAAGGAACAGTGGTCTTTATGTAGTAATCCTTCATATTCTCTGTTATGTAGCCTCCGAATCTGACTTGAGTCAGCCAGTTTTCTATCCCAA
The DNA here is from genome assembly GCF_019279795.1 of Protopterus annectens. Taxonomy (NCBI): domain Eukaryota; kingdom Metazoa; phylum Chordata; order Ceratodontiformes; family Protopteridae; genus Protopterus; species Protopterus annectens. The sequence goes on from NC_056732.1 coordinate 1,388,940,971, forward strand.
ATTCAGTAGGAAAGGGGAATATTTGCTCCGCTGTTTGGATGTTCATTATCAGGTAAGTTTTTTTTTCAAATATCTTTATTAAACTATATTTTTGTTAAACCTTCAGCAACACAATCAAAGACTTTGTCAATATGTGATAAGCCTTTATGTATACAGATTACTTCTTTAGCACATTAAAAATAACATAAGAACTATGTACATAAAGTGTTAAATGCTTGGTTTTAATTACTTAAAATTAAGTATTACTTTAAATTATTTAATTTAAAATTACTTAAATTACTTGGTTTAATTAATGGACGGCACAGCGGTAGCGTTGTTTCCTCACAGCAAGAGGTTCGGCGGTTCGATTCTCTGGTGGGGTGCCTTCTGTGCGGAGTCTGCTTGTCCTTCCTGCGTTCATGTGGGTTTCCTCCGGGTGCTCCTGTTTCCATCCACGTTACAAAGACATGCATCTGGAGCATTTCTCCCTGGGTCTCTGTTGAAAATTGGCTCGTTCCAAGTCAGACTCTCCCAGTTAACAAATGTAAAATAAATAAATAAAACTATGCACTGTTATGAACCATAACTTACAACTGTGATCTTTGATACAGTTTTTTCTTTGTTAATTTAACTTATATTTATTTGTGAATATTTGAGTTTATTGGAGTATATGATCAAGGATTGTACTCCAAACTTCTGAGCAGTAGGAACATTTACTTTGGTTATTGACTATTAACTTATGAGTTGTTATATAATTAACTGCCACTTGTTTAAAATCATCCCATGACATCTTTGAACTGTCAAGCCAGTTCGGTGAGATGTATAATTTAATCAGTGATAAAAGAGTAATTAAAACATGTATTTTTTGCTTCATTAATCCAACAGGAGGGATATGTAAAATTGCAAATTCCCAGGACACGGTGGTCTTTTCACTACACCACAACTTATGTGAACATTTACGGTTCCAGACGTTAGGAAGAATATCAACTCTTTGGACTTCACAGTGTAAACAGTTATATTTTATATTCAAACAATTGGACCAAATTAAAACCAGCAATTCAAAATAAACAGAAAATTCAGTCAATTCAGTTATCCTTAAAACAACTCCTTTTAAAAAAAACGTATATATAACCAATTAATGATAATAAATAATGTATATTTAACTCCGGATAAATTTAACAAGTACTACTCCACATCTTCAGCTAAAATTTTATTTAGACAGAAAAAACTCCTTCAGAAAATCAACCAGCTTTTTCTTTCATTCTCTAATACTTGATTGTTTAAGTCTGTTTTTAAAGTGAACCTATCTGGATGGCTTTCTGATTCTCTTTCATTGGTTTACACAGTGAAAGACATTCCCCTTACCTAGTGTGTCTAGAGTCCATTTCACCAGAGCTTTTGCTACCTCAGCTGACTTCTTTGCTTGGGCCTGTTTAGATGATATTGTAGCTGCTACTTGGTCTAGTACTCATACCTTTGTACGTTATTGTAAATTAGATGCAGATCCAGGTCTACCTTTGACTCCACCACTTTGTAGAATGTTTTCTCCTGAAGCCACCATTGTTTGAATGGCTGGGGTCTCTGTCTAAAAGTTGAAATGAACAGAAAAGTCACCATCAGTTATGAAAGTTGTATAGCTTCCATAATGCTGTATCTGTATTGTCTTATTTTGTCCATATCACCCATCCCTCCCACCATTCCCTCTTCCAAATTGGCATCTTTGATGAGTCACTTCTGGCTGATTGTGGAGACAGGCCCAAAGCCTATCTTTCAGGACTATTAATGTAGTTTTCCTTTTTCTCTTTATGTATAAGGGTTTCTTCCTTCTGTTTCTTAGAATATGGTAGGGCAAATTCAATCTTAGGAGATTCAGGAAGAGTATTGCATTATGCGAGAGTTGTCAGAACCTCAGAGTTGATGAGTCAAATGGGCCAGCCCACAGGTTGAGACAGACTGAACACTTCATGGATCTAGAGTTATGTTAAGCACTTTTTTGTTTTTCTGTAGTTCATAATGTTCTTTTGGCTAACTTTGTCAATATATTGTTTTAGTTTTATAAAGTATGATTAGGAAATAGTATTTTTCCTCACTGATTATGTTGGGAAGTGTTATTCCAGCATGATGTATGAGCAGGCTACTGTTTTTATATAGCTGTACTCTGTCTGCTTCAGTAGTTCTTCTATGTTCCTTTTGAAAATATGAGGTCTGCAATTGTGAATTGTGATCCTCAGAGCAGTGGTACTGAACTGTGAATACAATTAAGGTATACTTAGTGTGAGGGTGTGGTACCTCAGAATATTCCCTTTATTCAGTGGTACAGTAATCTCAGAGTTAGCACATATAAGTTGCAGGGGTGTTGTGAACACAGTCCTCCATGAAGGAGTTTGCAGTGGAGTGAAACCTGATCCAGTGCAAAACAGACAGTCTGCAGAGGCTAGAGGTTGCAGCAAGGCAGCATGAAGAGAAAGGGACTAGTGGGGCTCTTGGGCAATCACACTTTAGTTTTTTTAGTTGTAAAACTCACATTCATTGATCACTTTTCTGGTACGGAGGGAGTCATTTCTACTGCTGCTAGCTTGAAAAATAAAATGCATTTATCATGTCTCCACCTCCCAGAGAATGAATACAATAGTATCTGCGAGTCTACCCAAATGTTAATATTCGTTGTTAAACTGACTCTTCACAACTCAGATAATATGGTTGCGTGAAAGGTACTTGCCTTCAAAATTATTTCACTGTAACAGTAAAGCACTCTCCAATCATTCCCCCTATACATGTGGAGATTTCACTTCCTACATTTACTTTTAGGAAACTGTTTTGAGAATTACTATCAGGAGGTTTATAATGAGCATTTTATTTGTAAAATATTTAGTTGCTGCTGTTTTTTCCTCCAAATTCCTTCATTTTGATTGACTGCTGTCTGTCCTCCCATTTACTGTTTTTTTCTACTTCGGTTCATGAGTGTTTACTAGGCTAATGACCACAAGGGCTTTTTTAATCCTAGCCGTGCATCCCAAATCTCTGACAGGTTTTGATACCCTTGATGAATGTAAGCAGGAGTTTGGGAGATTAACCATTTACAGGTTGCCTGTGTCCATTAGAAGCATAGGTTCCAAACCAGGGATGAATTTCCTGTTCCCCATCCAATTGTCCAAGTTGCACTTGAATTGGGTTAAGGAGGAACTGTGCTTCACATGGATGGGGAGCCTGTTCCATAGATCGTGTGGTCTCTGGGATACGTACCTGTCTGTCTAGGAGGTCCTATTTATGTCACAGGCAGGTTTAAGTCTTTAGAATGGGTAATTATGGTGCTGTTTGTTTTGTGGATATGCAGGAGTCCATCAGAGTGGGATCTGATAATGCCCTGTATGACAGGCATAGGTCTCCCCTCAAAAACCTGTAGGAGACCGAATACAGGGCTAGGGCGTTGAGATGGTCTGCATAGGGCATTTTGCTTATGTAATGTATTCTTTTGGTGAGGAAGCTCTGTGGACGTTCCATTTGTTGGGTATGCCTGGTTAGGTACATACTAAAGGGGACATTGTACTCAGTGATAGGTCTGATGATTGCCAAATACAGTGGAACGGTGACTTCCTTGGACTTAGATGCCATACCTTTCTTTATAAGTTGTGCAACATAGAATGATTTCCTCACTACTGTAGACACGTGATGATCAAATGCTAGATTACTATCTGTGTGACTGCTGAGTCATCTCTAAGGGGTGTGTTGTCAATATGATAGCTACCAGGTGTGGATGACTTCCCAAAGGATACTGTTATGCATTTCTTGGCATTTAGTTTTAGTCCAAGGCTCTAATACCAGTTGTTTGTCTTTGTCATCCCCTGCTGGAGAACATTTGTCAGTGTGGGATTCAGTGACAGCTCCTAATTTGCAGTCATCTGCAGACTTAGTCAGCCAGAGACTACTGTCATTGGCCTTGACTTCTGAGAAGTAAATGCTAAAAAGGAGCAGTTCAAGGACTGATCCCTGAGGGATTCCACTTGTGACTGGCCTCTTACCAATGTTTGCAATTGTTATTGGAAAGGAAGAAAGAGTCTGATATCTGCTCCAAGATATCATCTACTGAATGCAATTCTTTTCTCAACATATTCTGCTGCATTTGGCTACTGTATTGTTTTTTTTCCAATTTTTTTTATTTGTAATATTTTACTTTTTTTGATAATACCAAACTGATGGGGTTACTGTTGCTATAAGGTAACCATTTATCTAATCTTCTTCAGAGTCATTATAACAATAATTCATTACATTAGAATTTTATCCATCCCACATTGTCTTCATTCCTAGTCAGCCTTTTAAAAGGTAACCACTTCTGCCATGCTTTCATTAAATGGAAACTATGCAAGTGCCCAAGGCAGTTCCACAGGGCCAACTTTATTAGGTTGTTTCTTCAGGTGTTTTCATTGCTTCAAGTGTTTTGTGTCCCACATCAGTGTGTGAGTAGTTCAGCTTCATAGCAGTAGTTCATACTTATACACAATCATATTTTTCTTCAGAAAATTTTTTGCCATACTTCATATAAAATTGTGATTGAGGTAGATTATACCAGCTCCTTTACCACAATTTTCAGTATTTTTATGCAATTTGGTTTCTTTTCTTGGTTTACCATTACGGAAACAACAGAGTTTAAAGAACGCGGAAAAATAAACTTTTTAATGATAGAGGATTCATAAAAGAAACTTGCCAAAAGCTAAGGAAAAAGAAAACTGCCTGCATTTATGAGGAGTGTACTAATTCTGAAACAGCTGTCATACACAGGGACATGCAGTCATTTTCAAAAGGCTCCTGACCAACCTCGGTACTGCCAAAGCTAACACCATAATGGCACTTTGGTCAGTACCTACATCAGTGTCTTCTGTATCATACTTTGCTTGGGGAGATTCTTCAGGAGCCTTAAAATGTCCAAGGGAGGTGGAGCCCCCCCCCCCCAGAACAGGACCAGTTATGTCAGTGAGGTGGTCTTAGTATATCTTTTTCAGAGTTTCATCTCCTCAATATGGTGTTCCGGAGTAATCTGAGACAACACCACAGTGATGCAGCATATCAGCAGATAAGAGATAGTTTACTCTCAACAGCTCTGCATAATAGCAATGATTGTCTTGAATTTGGTGGGTCTTTTATGTGCATGTCTTTTTGTATCCCTTCAGCTCAATCCTCTTTGACAGACTAGCTGTGTATGTCCTCCTCCCAATTTTCATAGGCAGCAACTAAAGCCTTGGGGCTTCCTCAGATTTACATCGGGGGGACCCTGAAAATATATTTGTTTGCTTCTTTGTTGAGTCACCAACTCAGAAAATTCTGCAGTAGGTTCCCTTGCAAAAAGTGAAAAGGCAGTAAATGCATTTTGGGTTAAATGGAACAACAAGGTGCTTTACCCCTAATTTTCTCCTTTCATCCAGATCCTCCTCATTCAAATCAAGATAAGGTAGAGTTGATCTCTTCCTTATAAACACTCTTTAGCCTTGTTCTCTCAGTGAGTAGGACTGAGCAAGGAGGAGCCACTTAATCCTTCTAGCATTCTGCCCCCTTCTAACCCATTGATGGAAGACTCTAATACATTGCAGCCTGATCACCCTCCGACTAGCAGTAAGGAGACTAAGAATGTGATCCCATTCTTAGATTGCTTCCCAAATTAAATACTTCATATGTTGAAGAATGCCAGGAAGTCTGTCACCAGAAAACTCTGTTTGAAATGGAAAAGTTTTTCATATTGGTGACACATGGGGCATTCAGCCTAAGACTGATTCAACCTGGGGTGCGCTGCTTTATGTGATGACCTTGTCTGATGAAAGATTGGCAAAAACCTGTCTGAAAGTGCATTTGTAACCATTGTTACTTGCTTGCGTCTAGATCAGTCATCCACTGATTCCTTCAGTCAAGCAGTTCTGCAAGGGAGTCCTTCAACTAAGGCTCCCAGGAAAGCCAGTCTGCCCCATGGGGCTTCAGCTTTGTGATAGAAAAATGAACACTGTCCCTTTTAACCCAGCTAAAACAGCTTCAGTTAGATATCTATCTTGGAAAACACTATCTTTTATAGGTAACTTCATTCTGTATAACCTCAGAACTTTAGGCCTTGATGTAGAATGAACCCCACAAAGTCTTTCACAGGGACATTTTCCTACTTAAGACCAACCCCTCTATTGTGCCTACTGTGGTCTCAGAACTTATCTTAAATCGAGTCCTACAACTACTGTTTTTTTCATTTGTAAACTTCATTGCAAGAGTAGGACTTCTGTGCTTGAAGGATGCAAGCAGACACCTGAAATACTGTAGTGACAGAACAAAATACCTCAGGCAAATGGAACAAGTATGTATCCTTTATACCAGGAAAACAGAGCAGACTACTCTATGCAAACTCTTTCTGAATAATGAGGTAGTCGTATTCCATTCTTTTATGATCACCATGGAAAAAGCATGCAGAGGCAGGTTAAAGTATACTTCATAGACAATAGCAGCTGCCACAGCTAGCTTCTTCAGATATGTATTTGTTCCAAAACATTTGCAATGTAGCTTTCTAGATATTTGCAATGTAGCTTTCTAGACTTCCATTCACACTTTCTTTGGACATAAACTAGATGTACTCTGTAAGCAGTGCAGGTTTCATTACTGCAGTCTTGTTTGGCATGTGTGTGTCTCTTCATCCTAGGTCTCTTGGCAGGGCACACTGCTACTTTAGTACTTTTCTTGATCATTATGAATGAGAATGCACTAGTGATCCTTTTGGTTAACACACTGCAGTTGTGCGAGCATAGTCACCAAAACAGACCAGATGCTCATGTTTAAGGTTCATTACTGTAGTATAAGCTTCTCCATCCAGTTCCCTGTGATTTTTCCTTGCTCTCTTGTAAACTTAGAAAAAATAGGAGAACTTTGAGGGAAGCACTGTCCTCTTCTTGCCATCTCTTCTGTCCCATTTGTCAGGAAATGGTTTCCCTTTAAACCAAACAGTACAAGGCAACCTTGTTGCTGACAATATTCACACACACAAATATGAGAAACGTGCACACGCACTTACACTGAAGACCTAATGGTGATACAGAATGCTTTCCATTTTCTGCCAAGCATCCCACAGATGTCCTTGTATTGGAGAGATGAACAGCTCCACTCTGGAGACATCCAAAGTTGTAGAATTCAGACCAGGTAGGCTGATATCCACCTGCAGCTAATTGTTGGTCATTACAAAGAGCAGTGATCCTTAGCCTGAACATCTGCTGTTATGGTGAGTTTCTTCGTGCCACTCTACTTCCATCACCACTTGTTTTTGTCAGCATTTCATTCAACACCTGTGTACTCTGTTATTTTAAGTTTGTTTTTTTTTCTGGACTTTCTAACAGGTTAACACCATTTGTTATATAATTACTAAATAAAGCATTCTGTATCCTGTCCTTGTCATGTGCATGACAAATTATTGATGTGTTAAAGCAACTATTTGGAAAAGAAGCACATGACCAGTATTACCCTCACTTTGGAGAAGCTTCATCAGCTTGAAAATATGACCTTGTGAGTATTAACATCATTGGTACAAGTGCATTTCCACTGAGGATATTTTGTGTAGCTCACACAGCTGCACATTTCTTGCAATGATCATATCTCTTTTTGCTGCAAAGTTGCTTTGAATAACCTTTACATTCATTTACTGTGGTTATGTTTCATTTGTTTTCCTTTCCGGTCCTTTTTATAGTTTCTGTTTACTTGTAAATCATTACAGGTTTTTGCAGTATGACTAGACTCTTGAGCTATGAATTTGAGCTTCTTTTGCATTTTCTTTTTATTAACTACATTTAGTGTGAGATAGTTCTGGAAGTGTCTGTATAGATGTGTTTGCAAAAGCTCTTCACTGGGCCATCATGAAAGATAAGCTAATTTCCCCCCCGGGGGGGGGGGTTAAGCACATTGGCTGTTGACGGTACCGTGGCACACAGGTCTGTTTACATTTACACCAGTAAGCAGATTCCACTAGCTATAGACATGATTCATAGGTTGGTATTGGTTATCTGCCCTAGGGCCTATACAAGCCAAGCCATAACAATTTCTGGACCCCTATCTAGCAGGACTGACGTGATCCCCGGCGCGAATTTCCTATCTCCCATCCAATCGTCAAGGTTTCTTTTGAAGAGGGCCAAGGAGGTGCTCTGCTTGACATGTATGGGCAGTCTATTCCAGAGTATGGGGAATCTCTGGGTCAGGAACCTATCCTTCCAGCATGTTTTGTTCATTGTGGTGACAAGGTTTAGATCCCTGGAGCGTGTGGCTCTGAGGGATTGGGATTTCTTTAAGTGGAGCATATCCAACAGCTCAGGGTTTGACATGGCCTTGTATGTTAAGCAGAGATCGCCTCTGAGTAGACGATATGCCACAGAGTATAGCTGGAGTTTTTTTAGATGATCAGCATAGGGCATCTGCTTTAGGCCTGTGATTCTTTTAATGAGGTATTTCTGTGACCTTTCCAGCTGTTGCAGATGTCTTGTGAGGTACATACTAAATGGGGCGTTGTACTCTATAATGGGTCTAATGAGGGATGAGTACAGTGGGACAATGACCTCCTTTTTTCTGGATGAAAAGCCCTTAGTGATGAGGTGTGCCACACAGAAGGATTTCCTGACTGTTGTGGCGATGTGGTTATCGAAGGTGCGACCACTGTCCACCTGTGTCCCTAAGTCTCTCATCACACTTTGTGTTTAGTGTACTGCCACTTATGTGGTAATTCATGGGTATGTGTTTTTTCCAAAGGGGATAACTATACATTTCTTGGCATTAAGCTTGAGCCCATGGCTCTGGCACCAAACATCTGTTTCTGTAAGGCCCTTTTGTAGAATATGCATATCATTTGGGGATTCAATAATGGCTACCAGTTTGCAGTCATCTGGGAACTTTGTTAGCCAGAGTCCCGTAGCGTTGGCCTGTACTTCAGAGAAGTAGATGCCAAACAAGAGCGGTCCTAGGACTGAACCGTGAGGTACTCCACTTGTCACTTGTCTGGAGCTGGATTTGGAGTCTGCTACTTTTACAGTCTGGGTTCTGTCAGTAAGCAACCCATCCAGTGACATAGGGATTTATGCCCATCTTAGTAAGTTTATCTATGATTCCAGAGTAGGGGATGGTGTTGAAGGCCTTGGCGAGGTCCAGGTAGGCTGTGTGGGCTGCCTTACCCTTGTTCACAGCTCTGGAGACTGATTTGAAGACATCAATCAGGTTCAGGAGACAAGATTGGCCCTTCACGAACCCAAACTGGGTGGGGTCCAGTGTTTGAAGGTTGCCAATATCTTTGTTTTATAAGTTCCGTGATAATACATTCCATGCCCTTGCAGATCAGGCTTGTCAGACTGATGGGATGGTAGTTCCCAGGATCCAAGGTAGAGTCCCCCTCGTGGAGTGGGATAACTGTAGCTGTGCGCCACTCAGTGAGCAGGAAGCCTGGGGTGAGGCTGTGATTAAACATGACAACTTAGGTGAGGTGCCAGTTCATTTTGTAGTTCATGTAGTGCACAGCCCGGGATGTCATCTGGTCACATGGATGCTGTATTCTTAACTGTGGAAAGTGCGGTTTCTGCCTGTGTGGCCGTGATTACCGGAATTTGGCAATCTTTTGGTATTGAGATGGGCCCTTTAGGGGGTGAGGGGGGGGTGAAGTTGGCACTAAATCGATCTGCCAGGATATTGGCAATATCCTTGGGATCAGTATATTTAATGCCATTCTGTTGTAGCTCAGAGCATATCTGAACATTGCCATTTATATTCTTGACATAACTATAGAATGCCTTGTGGTTGTCTTTGAAATCTTTGGCAATTTTTATTTTCGTAACTAGCTTTGGAGGATTTTATGAGAGATCTCAGCTTCTTACTGAGGCGAGTAAGGGAATTTTTTGCATCCTGGGATTTTCCTCTTTTCTGCAACAGTTTCTTTCTTCTGTCGTAGTTTGTTTATGGCAGGGACCACCAGATTGGCTTCCTTTTTTTGGAAGAGAGCGTCTTGGTTCTATTTGGGATGGGGCGATTCATGCATGAGTGGATGTGCTCGTACAGTGCCTTAGTGTAGTTTTCAGCAATCAAAATTTCAGCTCCCGTCTGGATGGGTATGTCACTTCTGACTTGAGTAGCATGAAGTTGGCTTTGGAGAAGTTTTTTACATAGGTTTCCTTATTGGGGGGTAGGGGTGGGATGTGGATGTCAAGGGTGATTTGCTTATGGTCAAACCTGACCAATAAGGGAGTGACCACTGGTATGGAGTGTCGATCTCCCGTGTTGGTAATGACCAGGTCTAGGATATTGGAGCCCCTGGTGGGATAATGGATTAGTTGATCCAGGGCTTTAGAATTTATGAATTCCAAGAACCATTGGGAAAAGGTGTTGGTACCCGAGTAGTTTTCCCAGTTAATGGCAGGGTAGTTGAAATCACCCAGTATTAGGGTGTTTGGTTGTATCTTAATATTTTCCAGTATGTTTAGAAAGGTGTAGTGAGAATCTTGGGGCATGGTGGTTGATCTGTAGCAAGCTACAGTTTAGATTGCAGTCTTACCTAGTGTTAGTTGCACCTGAAGAATTTCAGATGCACTGTGTTGGGAAGCTTGCCTGGAGGTGTGAATATCCTTGGTAAATATTGACACTCCTCCACCTTTAGTATTTCGGTCTTGGTTTGGTGGCCGAAAAGTGTAGTAAGAGTTGTAGCCTGGTATTGCAGGGGCACTGTCTGGAGCCTTGAACCAGGTCTCAGTTACTGCACAGATATCGATGTTTTCCATTTTTAGGAGTCCCTCGAGAGAGTGCATTTTGAGGTTTAGACTTCTAGCATTGTGTAGCATTACCTTCAGATTTTGCATACTTGTATCTGTTACGGTGGTGGTTTTGTCCTTTGAACCTTGCCTAAAAAAGGCACTATAGGGGTGGCAAGAGCTTTAGCCAGTAACCTGAATCCCAGGGGTGACAGGTGCAGACCATCTCTGGCAAAGCATCGTGGTTTGTCGATCATGTCGTCCCAGGCAGACAGATACTGGATCCCCTTTGAATGACACAAGAAGCTTAGCCAACTGTTGAAGTCAAACATTTTGTCCTTATACTGTGGTATCATTTTGGGCAAAGGCAGGATGCTACTTAGGGCTAGGGTCATATCTGCCTGGGCCACATGATCTGAGAGCTCTTCCATGTCTCATTTCATGTAGTCCAGGGAGGTATGTCTCAAGTCATTCACTCCAACATGGACAATGACAGAGTCGTATTTGTACTTGTTGTGGAGTGACTTGAGTGCATGCTTTATGTGGCAGATCCTGGCACCTGACAGGCAGCTGACTGTAATTTTCTCTTTGTTCAGCCTGGTGAGTGGGACATCAGTGTGCCTGACTATAGAGTCACCTACGACTAAAGTGTTGGGTACGTTGTCTTGCCTTAGGGGCTGTTGTTGGGTGGCACACTGGTGTTGTGAGCTGTGTGTCACTTTGGTTGTGACTGGTGTTTGTTTGAGTTTCAGCTTCTGAGGTCCTTGTTGCTTGGGCAGGTTAATGTTAAGGGCCTCCACATATGTGGGTTTAGTGTTGCTATGTGTGGGTTTTGAAGGGCTGTGTGTTGCTTGAGGTGTAGTGCAGGTGCTAACCTTCTCCTCTTGACTGTCTAGCACAATCTTGGCTGGAGAGAGCTTTGCTTCCAGTTTGGCTGTGTAAGTGCATCTCTCGCAGGTTGTAGTGTTGGGTGGTAGGAGGAGAGGGTTGTCTGTGTACATGAGACAGTTGCTGCATTGCCCCAGTATGCCCAGATTCACCAGGTGGACAGGAGAAATAACCAGAAGCTAACCCTTGGACATGCCTGTTTAGGTGCTTTTTTGTAAAGTACAAGAGCTGTTTACCCTTACCTTTGCAAGGTACTTTGCAATTATAGGCTGTTTAGTGCCTACAATTAATTTCTCCTTATTTACAGGGAGAGTTGAGTGCTTGTAGCAGTTTAAGGCTTCCTAGTGCTTTCCAGCAGGTTCTAGAGCAAGTGCTAGTCACAACGGTTCATATTTTAGTGCTACTACTGAGAAACCAGCTAGTTCTAAGGGTATATTGGAAGAGCAAATTTTCTGGCACCTGGAATAGTTTAACCGTAGCCCCGCGGAGCTGCACGATGCGAAAAATGCACAAACACATGCATTTTTAAGCCAGAAAGTTGAAAGGGATAGAAATCAGCCCAAAATGGCTAAAATTACAATTTCAGAGCTGGAAACCACTCCTCTAGTGTCAGACAAGGCAATACAATGCTCCCCACTCCCACTGGTAAGCAGTAGGACTTCCCTCTACCACAGGCAAGGTCTGTATAGCTCTGAACACAGAAAATAAAGTCCTGAAACTAGCAAAGCCTGGGATCTGGACTGCACTAGCTAGGAAAGGCAAGAAACAAGCAAACAAGATAGTATTTTTTTTTTTGTTAAAACAGGCTAAACAATGCAATAATCCACTAAATAAACACAGAAAAGGCTAAAGCACTTGAGTGTGTAGCCCTAAACAGTAAATACATTTAAAACAGTACAAAATTAGCAATTTAAAACTTTTTAAATGAAGCAAGGCAAGTGCACTACAGAAAAATGATTTAAGAGGCAGTAATAGCTAGTCTACATATACAGAAAAGTCTATATATACAGAAAAGCAGCTAAAACACACTAAAACATTTCAGATTCAGTGCAACCTAGAACACTTGAGTTGTAGCAATATTAAGGCAAATACAGTTTTAATAAATGCACTAAAATATACTCTATATTTCCAAAATGTTTGAGAAGCAGAGTCAGAACGCAAGGATATTCAGACAATTTTTTTTTTAAAGAAAGGGAGAAAGGAGGAACATAAGGAAAGAATCTAAGTGGGTTGGCCTTCTCAGATGTTCTCTCTGTATTAGGTAGAATGAGCTAATGACACTAGACTGGGAGGAGTGTCCAAGATCAAATTTAGAGTAGAGGCGGGAAACTGCAAGAAGAGCAGGTATATACCAATAGGGAGGAAGGGTGGGAAAAAAAAAACAAAAACACTACAGAAATGTTTATCACAAGTGAGCCAATAGCTATGAAATACAGTACAAGTATGCAGTATACAATAAAATTGCTATAAATATCTAGATTAAGCAATTACTACAAATGAGCAAAAAAAAAATGGGCTGCTTATTGCTATATATCACAGATCAGCTGTTCCTCCTCAGATAGCTCTGTATGTAATGGCTGAAACACTCAAGTTAACTTCTTAACAGAAAGTTGAAACCTGAAACAACTTTAAAAAAAGCTCAAAAGAACCAATGAGATGCTTTCTCCAAGCTATAACCCTGGCAACCCAACTAGACAATGACCATAAACACTAAACTCTCACTGAAGTGGGGGATGGTCTTTGCTAACTAAGATGGCCTGGACAATGAGCTCAGAAAACAGCTTATATCAAACAACTAGGCCCACAACACAATCGGGAATATGGAGAATATTACAGCTACTGTCTAAGCTATTTTAGGCAGAACACACTGCAGACATGTTTGTCGCAAACACAGTCAGGAATATGGACAATATTACAGCTACAACCTAAACTATTTTAGGCAGAAAACACTACAGAATTGCTCATCACAAGTGAGCCATTAGCTATTTAATGCAGTACAAGTATGCAGTATACAATAAAATTGCTATAAATATCTAGAATAAGCAATAACTACTACAAATAAGCAAAATAAAATGGGCTGCTTATTGCTATATATCACAGATCATCTGCTCCTCCTCAGATAGCTCTGTGTGTAATGGCTGAAACACTCAAGTTAACTTTAACAGAAAGTTGAAACCTGAAACAAAAAAAAAGCTCAAAAGAACCAATGAGGTGCTTTCTCCAAGCCGTAGCCCTGGCAACCCAACTAGACAATGACCATAAACACTAAACTCTCACTGAAGTGGGGGATGGTCTTTGCGTTTGTACGGGTGAAACATGTATGCAGCTAGAAGAGTCTGGTGTATAGTAGAATGCCATGTGAAGTTATCCAAGATTGTAGAGTTTCTCAGGACTTGCTTGAAGTGTGTGACTTGCAGCACTACATGAGAAAACTAAGAAGCAGAATGAGCTTTCATGAAAATAGATTTAGCATGCACTAAAATTAAAAGAGCATTCTGAAGAATAATGAAGGCTGTGAAGGACATGATATACTTGAAGTCAGTCCACAACTCGACTAAAAGATTTCATCATAATAGAGCTTGATAAGTAACTGTTGTGAAAACATGCATCTGTGGCCGAATACTTATTTTGTTTTTTTGACACATTTTGTTCACAGACTCAAGAGGTTGGAGTTCCAGTGCTAGATGTGTCACTACCAGAAGAAGAAAAACCCAGCTCCTCCCTCAGTAATGGAGCCATTCCCTCAGACTCCAGCCATCTGCCCAGAGATGATATTTCCAGAAGACTTGATCGCAGTGCATCCTACCAGCTGGCTAGTAGGGAAGAACTGTCATCAGACTTGAACAAGGAAAAATACCATCATACTTTGGCAGACCTGAAACGTCAGAGAGCTGCAGCCAAGCTGCATAAGTTGCACCTCAGTGAGGACTACCCTATTGCTGAGGTACAAGGTCCCTCCCAGTTTCAGTCTGAGACACAAGCAGAAGGTGATAGTCTGGAGCAGAACTCAGTGTACTACACCGCATCTAGCGGTGATCCACCTTTAGTAAAGTTCAAAGCACCAGAGGATGATCCCACAACAGAGAAACATCGGTGCTGCATTACAATGTGATTTTATGTGTGTGTATATGAGAACAAGATTGCACCTTGTTGTATCCTTTTGAACAGGAAAATTAACCAGCATCCTGGGAGTGAACCATTTTTCATGGATTCTAATCGATGTCATTGAAGTTGAAGAGATGGAGAGCCACACAGTAAAGTTATTACTCCTTAACTGTACTACTTACGCTGAGACTGTATTCATTGATGTATGAAGGATATGTTAAAGATGTTTAAAGCACATCCATGTAACTTTTTCCTATTTTATTTTATTTATTTATCTCTTTTATAGTTGTTCATTTCTTTAAACAGTCATGCATCGTATAGTCTAATGCATTGAGGGCAATAATGTGCACTTAGAGTTATGTAAGAATAATGCATTGATGGCAATAATGTGCACTTACAAAGTTATGTAAGAATTACTTTTTCTTACTGCATCTTTTGTCATCAAGGTTCACTTACCCACATTTTACTCTATTCTGTTGTATAATGTTACTGCTGCTATTCAGATTTCTTAATTTGGACATTTGCATCATAATATGAGGCCTTGTGTCAAGAGTTAAGATACTGAGGCACATTACTTATAGCCAGGGATACTTCTTACATGAAACCCTCTCTCATTGCTGTAGCAGCAATGCTTAGACTAACTTTATCACCATATGGAGAATCTTTTCAAATACTATATTGGAAGCTGGTATCCACAATATTTGGTATGCCGTAGTTTCAGCAGTAGAGCACTGGTTTCCTTGCTTGCATGACACTTGATTGGCCCTTGTTTTAAGATGTTTATCCCCGATTTGTATTGGATAGTTAACTGTCCATTAAATTGCACTGTGTGTTTTAAAAATACTTGCTTAGTAAGGGATATGCAGGCGGGTCTTGACATGTCAGAGAGGGTGATAGATGCAAAATGTACTACAGTATTCAGGTACACCATACTTGGCACTCTGTATGTGCCTGTATGAGCACCAGCTTCTGCTATGAAACTGTGGATATCTTCCACAGTTTTGTCTGGTAGTTAGCATAGAGGATTAAGGGTATGAGCTGTTAACAAGCTGTTCCCTTCTCTTGGATTTCATTCCGTCAGGTTCCATTTGCTTGCTGTGTGACTTTGAACAAGTCACTTAACCAGACAGTATTCACAGGTCAGCTGTGAAAACAGAAGTGTTTCAAATGGGTTTACTCAGTTAAAAAAAAAATGTATGTACAGATCTTGACACTCCAGTTGTTTAATTATGTTTTATTGGTTAATAACATATTCACGGACATTTTTTGTATGGTTTAAATTCTACATCATGCCAAAAATGGCATGTATTTGTAATCCAAAGACAGTATGTATTGGTGTCTTTGGAAATACATTTTGTATCTATGGTGGTCTATTAATTCCCACTTTCAGTGGTAAATTGTTCCCTAAAGAATAGCAATGCCTTTTGACGAACTTGGTCAGACCAGTAGTGCCAGTCAGTAGTTATGGTAATGATATCAACAGTGTGTTTATCTTTTTGTTTTCTGCGTCATGTGTCCATTTGTTATGTGTAACTGTAGCACATTTAGCTTCAGTATTGTTTGCTGTATCTAAAAATGAACTCTAGCTCCTTTCAAGAGATGCAGAAGAAACATTTCTTTTCATGTCAGTTATTGCTTCTGGACAAGACAGAAGACACAGTCACCATTTTCTGAAAATCCTGGTAGATGTATTATTAGGCTGAGACAAGAAGAATTGCTTCTGTCTCCAAAGAATCTACATGTCTTCTGTGTGGTCTGCTATGTCATTGAAACAGAAACTTTCCTAGTTAGTGCCGTCTTTTATATCTGTCAACCAGCAAGAAACCGTTGCTAAAAGAATGTTTAAAAATAGCGGTTAAAGAAAGTATATTTTTGATCTCAGAGTATATATATTTAAAAATAATCTTGTATTATAATTGAACAGGAGGATCTATTTTTGATTGAAATCTGTTTTAGTACTTTTTCTGAGTCGATTATTGTGTAGAAAATTTAGTTTTGCACAGTTTTTCCAATTTTTCAGATTCACAATTTTTTTCTATAAAGGTTATTTTTAAATTGTATAGTTGATGAACAGCAATAAGAAATTATGAGCTCTGTGGTTTGCTGAAGCACACAGAATAGTCTGTGTAAAGGCTGGCCATCAAATACCTAACATGTGAAGAGACATTCCTGTATGTAAAGACTGAAATTTGAAGTTTTAGGTTAATTCTAATTATGGACTCATGTTAATTCAGTGTCTTAAAATGAACTGAATGAGAGAGCAAAGAAACAAAGTTTGAACTGTAATTACAGTACTGTAATTCAAAGTAAATAAAGCATTCTTCTAGTACAAGTTTAAAACATTTAATGTACTTAATGTACTGTAATTTATAGGCATTACTGCATTTTCCTTAATTCACTGTTAGTATTAATCTGTCCACATTTAAAGTTTTAATAGCCCCCATTTCTAAGTTAGGATAAAATTAAGGTTTATTATTTTAGTATCGCTTCAGTCTTGGATGTTTTTTAGGAGTGCTACCCTCACCCCCTCAATGTATTCAGAATTGCCCCTCCTTCAGTTCATATAGGATCATCTTTACTGTTAGTATTTTTAAATATGCCTGGCAGTTCTATATTAGCCTGTTTGTTCTCACTACTGATAGAATTATCTGTGCAGACTTGATGTTCTTCGTGTTTCACCATTGCAGTCATCACATTTGGGTTATCTGCCTGCAGGTAGCCCTCAGCTGGCTGGAATACCAGAGTCTTCAGATTTCTGCGTCGGATGCTGTCGCTTTTTCCTTGACGTTAGGGGTACAAAACATGCAGCCGATGCCATTACATCAGTCTTTCTTGCCGTGCGGTGCCCGAAGCAGAAGCAGTTTGCAAGTGCCGGTCGGCAGATTCCTGAAATTTTTGTTTTCGAGTTTCATACCCGAAGTCTTCAAAAAAGTTAAGTACCCCGTTGGGGATCCTTTTTCTTGCTCTAACCGATGTCATTAAAAGTTAACAATTGTCTTACCTGTGGAAAGCAAATACTTCATAGAGATTTTCATTCTTACTGCATATCCTGTTTAGGCCCAGACCACGACATCCCTCGTTGTCTGTTTTGTGCCTTGTTCAATGCCGGAACTATTAGAAAGCAGGCTATTTTTGCAGCTAATTACTTTCGTACTCATAGGTTCATAGGTTCATACTAGGCTATCTGCCCGAGGGCATTTACAAGCCTAGCCCATAGTTTTGTGGCTTACGCCACCCCTTTAGTATGGGGAACTATACCCATTATTTTGCTGTGCCTCTGTTGAGCAGTGACACTGAGGTAATCCCTGGGGTATATCTGCGATCTCCCATCCATTGGTCAAGATTTCTCTTGAACAAGGCCAGCGAGGTGCTCTGCCTCACATATACCGGGATTTTATTCCACAGCATAGGAGTCTTTGGGTGATGAATCTATCCCTCCGCACGCCCTATTAATAGCCGTGAGGTTTAAGTCTCCGCCTTGTGGCTCTGATGGATCTAGATTTTTTGAGGTGAAGCATATTCATCAAATCTGGGTTTGACATGGCCTTGTATGTTAGGCAAAGGTCACCTCTGAGTAAGCGGTAAGCGACTGAATAGAGCTGGAGTTCTTTCAGTCGGGCAGCATAGGACAGATGTTTGAGACCCTTTATCCTTTTGGTGAGGAACTTTTGTGGCCTCTCCAGCTGCTGCAAGTGTCGGGTCAGATACATTCCGAATGGGGCATTGTACTCAATCATTGGTCTGATGAGTGATGAGTATAGGGAGACTATGACCTCCCTTGATCTAGATGAGAATCCCTTCATGATAAGGTGGGCAATGTAGAAGGTCTTCCTAACTACTTTAGCTACATGGGTGTCGAATGACAGACTACTATCAACCTGGGTCCCCAGGTCCCTGATAACTTCTTCTGTGCTCAGTGGATTGCCACCTATTTGGTAGCTAGGGGTAACCTTGTTTTTCCCAAGGGTATGACTATGCATTTTTGGCATTTAACTTTAGGCCATGGCTCTGGCACCAGTTATCCGTTTCTGTGAGACCCTTCTGAAGGATATCTGTGTCAGATGTGTTTTCTACTATGGCCAGTTTGCAGTCATCTGCAAACTTTGTCAGCCATAACCCTCCTGTGTTTGCTTGTACTTCGGAAAAGTAGATGCCAAACAAGAGTGGGCCCAGGACTGAGCCCTGTGGTACACCACTTGTAACAGGCTTTGAGTCTGACATGGCGCCAGCAACTCTGACCCTGTGGGTTCTGTCACTCAGCCAGTTTGCAACCCATCTTGTGATGTATGGGTTAACATTTAAGCTGATGAGTTTTTCAATGATACCAGTGGGGTATTGTATCAAGGCCTTCGCCAGATCGAGGTAGGCTGTATGGACTGCCTTTCCTCATCAATGGCTTTGGTGACTGTTTCAAAAGTCAACCAAGTTTAGAAGGCATGATCTGCCTTTGACAAAGCCAAACTGGGATGGATCCAAAGTCTGCAAATTCCTATGTCTTTATTTATGAGGTCCATTATGATCCTCTCCATGGCTTTGGATAAGGCTTGTCAAGCTAATGGGCGGTAATTTCCAGGGTCGGTGGAGGCACCGCCTTTGTGAAGTGGGACCACAGTTGCAGTGCCACCCCTGGGTGCAATATCCAGAGGTAAGACTATGATTAAACAGCTGTCCTAGCTGTGGGTTTAATTCGTTGAGTTCGGGAGCACACAGCGGGGACACCATCAGGTCCCATGGATGCTGTGTTTTTGCTTGAGAGAGCAGTTCTCACTTGGGCTGGAGATGTTTGGGGGCTGCAATCGCTGGTATAGATATCTCTCCTTTGGGGAGGAGAAGTTTGCACTGAACCTGTCAGCCAGTATGTTGGCAATGTCTGTAGGATCAGTAATCTTCACATCATTTTGAACTAGTTCTGAGCATATCTGGGAGTTTCCTCCCAGGTTTCTAACATAGCTAAAGAAGGCCTTATGATTGTCTTTTGAGTCTTTAGCTATTTTTCTCTCAAAATTTGCTTTGGATGATTTTATGAGAGCTCTTAGTTTTTTACTTATAGTGATCAAGGGTGTCTTACCTTTTAAGGATGTTCTTTGTGTTTCACTGGTGCAGTCATCACATTTGGTTATCTGCCTGCAGGTAGCCCTCAGCCGGCCTGTATGCAAGAGTTTTGGATTTCTGTGTCAGATGCTGTCTCTTCTTCCATGACGTCAGGTCATCAGGGGTATAAAACATGCAGCCGATGCCATTACCCCAGTGTTTCTTGCCATGCTGTGCCCGAAGCCGAAGCAGATGTTCATCGTGTTACCCTGCTGCAGTCATTACATTTGGGTTATCCTGTCGTCAGGCGGTCCCGCAGTCGGCCGGATTTCCAAAGTCTTGGTCCGACGTCGGTTGCAGTCGCCTCATCCCTGACGTCAGCGCGCCAGGGGTATATATATCGCAACTGACGCCATTTTCTTCAGTCTTTCTTGCCACGCGGTGCCTGAAGCAGAAGCAGTTCGCAAGTGCCGGTCGGCCGACTTCTGAGATTTTCGGATTTCAGACCGAAGTCTTCTATAAAGCTAAGTACCCCGTTGGAGAAACTTTTCTTGCCTCAGACAGATGTCAGAAAAAGTTAATTGTATTTCTTGTGGGAAGCAAATAACTCATAAGGATTTTCATTCTTATTGCATACCTTGCCTAGGCCCTGACCACGACGTCACTTCTTGTCGTTTTTGTGCTAGATTTAATAAACGTACTATTAAAAGACGATTTGATTTCGCACAACACTTTTTTGGCAGAAAATTTAATTATAACATGCCATCGGAGCTTCCGACTACCGGCGTGCACAAAAAGCAGCGCAGGGATAAGGATCAACAGCCCAGGCCTAAGCCCGATTCCGAGGCCTCTGTTGATCCGGTCTCCGGTTATCAGTGAGGCTCCGACGCAGCCTCTGACTACCGCAGTTCAAGAAACCGAGACCGCTACCGATATTTTGACGGAATGTACTAGGCCGACACAGCCTTTAACTTCTGGCCCTACCGACGATTTACCTTCCAAGGATGTCGGTGCTTCTGAAACGCCATCGGTTTCTGAAGGCGTTTTCAGACCGACGACTCATACAGTCAGAACGTTTTCCAAGTCGAAGACTCCTTCCAAACCGAAAAAGGCTTCACTTCAGTCTCCTGTTCAAGGCCCTATGCCTAAGAAACAGATGCTCAAGATGGCTGAAGACTTGATTTCTCTTATCAGGGGTTCTCAGCCTCCTCCTGACAAAAGGCCTAGACTAGAGGAAGAATCTGCTTCCTCTGATCAACTGTCTATTTCTTCGGATTCCTCTGAGGACCAAGACTATTCTTTCTCTCCTTATGAAGATTCTGATGCTGAGGACTCTTCCCTCAGCTTCCCCTCCAGAAGATTACTCTTTTGGGGAAACTTTACACACTATGAGGGAACATTTTCACTGGGAAGGTCAGGATTACTCCGATTCCAAGAAAAGGCTCAGAGAGTTTCTTTTACTCCCCCAACACAGAATTCTAGCCATCCCTCCTGTTTTGGACATTGTGGATGATGTCTATTTAGAATCCAGTTTCAACCCTGACTCTCTGCCTCCTGCTCCGGCCAAGCCTGACAGATACTACAGAGTACCTGATTCTCACAGATTTCTTTACAAAAGCCCAGTAGCTGACCCAGAGACTATCCCCCAGGGTCCCAAGGGGGCTAAGGCTTCCATGGCAAAAAATCCAGTACCTTCTGAAAGGGATTCAAGAGCACTAGACACATGGTGGAAAAAGGTTTACACCTCAGCCACTTTAGCTATGAGAGCTCTAAACTGTCAATTTCATATGCTTAAATATCAGCAATTTCTGATAACCACCCTCCCTCAACAATCTGAATTGAAAGAAGTACAGGATTTGTTGCACGCCAC
This sequence comes from Protopterus annectens, assembly GCF_019279795.1. Taxonomy (NCBI): domain Eukaryota; kingdom Metazoa; phylum Chordata; order Ceratodontiformes; family Protopteridae; genus Protopterus; species Protopterus annectens. Next base: position 1,388,962,571 of record NC_056732.1, read on the forward strand.
CGAGCAGGTAGGGAAACATATCTTGCAGTGTGGGTTTGATTCTTTAGAGGCCTCCTGCAGAGCAGCTGTCACTGGATCAGTTATACGTAGGCATGCCTGGTTAAAGGAACAAAGTCTGCCTGATCATGTTAAAGCAAAACTACTAGATGCTCCCTTACAGCAGGATGTTCTTTTTGGTGTTAAAGCAGAAGAAGTTTTAAAGAGAATGGAAGATAAGGCAAAATCAATGCAGTCAGTCAAAGATTTCCTACAAGTACAACCCCCTCGCTTCAGCAGAAACTGACCAACAAAAAAATTGGTCCTTTCCAGCCACTTACAGGCCTCAGAGGGGTAAATACAGGCGCCCAAGGGGCAGAGGACAACCACAAGTTCAGTATAAACCTCGCCAATGGGGCACTCCAACCCAGAAGGGAGGAGAAGACAGGTCTCAACCCACCAGAAGACAAACTCAATGACTTGCACCTCAGCTGGCCAAACAAAACACTTGTCAGCCCCCCTGGGGGGAAAGCTAGCACTATTTGCAGACAACTGGCACATGGTCACAAAGGACAAATGGGTACTGGACATAATTTTACAAGGATACAGATTCCACTTTCACACCTTGCCAATAAAAAGAGGAATGCCACACTTGCCACAAAATCAAAGGGCAGAGGCTCAAAAACAAATTACAGCTCTCATGACCATGAGAGCCATTCAAAGGGTACCAACTCAAGAGCAAGGCCAAGGATTTTACTCAAGACTCTTCCTAGTACCCAGAAAGGAAAATGCTTTGAGACCAATTCTGGACCTTTCAATTCTAAACACTTACTTACAAGTTCCCAAATTCAAGATGCTAACACTACAGCAGCTACTTCCCATGTTGGGCAAGGAAGCATGGCTGGTAACGTTGGACCTCAAGGAGGCATACCTGCATGTCCTTATCAAAGTTGCAGAAGATACCTCTGTTTCATTGCAGGTTCAACTCATTATCAATTCTCTGCACTGCCCTTTGGCTTATCTACTGCACCCAGAGTATTCACAAAATGTCTGGCACCAGTAATTGCATACTGCAGACAAAGAGGAATTCAAATATATCCATACCTGGACGACTGCCTCATTCAAGCAGAAAGAAAAGACATTCTCGTACAACATCTTGCTTTTGTGAAGCAACTACTGAATTGTCTGGGGTACACCGTAAACGAAAAGAATTCAAAACTAGTACCCTCACAAAAAAATGACATTCCTGGGTGCCAGCTTGGACACAACGGCCCAGAAGGCTTATCTTACACCAGACAAGCAATTACTACTGACTCAATATTTCAAAACAATGGCAACAAAGACCCAATTAACTACAAGAAAAATTCTGCAGGCTTTGGGCTTCATGGCATCTTGCATTCTGATAATACCATTTGCAAAACTGCATATGAGGAAATTACAGTGGTACCTAAAAAGCGTATGGTCTCAACACAGCCACAGCTTGGACACTGTCATATCTCTCATTCTGTGCCTTCAACAGGAATTTCTATGGTGGGCACAGGCATGTCACCTCAACAAGGGTCAGCCTTTCACCTTGCCCCCACCCAGGCAAACTATCACAACAGATGCTTCAGACTATGCCTGGGGGGCACACATGGCAGGGCAATGCATTCAAGGCCTGTGGACTGCAGAACAAAGAAAACTGCACATAAACCAAAAAGAGATGCTAGCTGTACAGAAAGCTCTGACAGCCTTCAAGGATCTACTACAGCCTGGACAACTTGCAATAGACACAGACAACACCACAGTAATGTGGTACATAAACAAACAAGGGGGCACACATTCCTACCCTCTTTGCAGGCAAGCAATAATCTTATGGAACACAGCTCTGGCCTACCAAGTCCAGTTACAAGCTCAGTTCCTGCCAGGACAGAAAAACACATTGGCAGAAGACCTAAGCAGAAACATCAAAGATCCCCACGAGTGGAAGCTAGACCCACAAATATTTACAATGATAACTCAAAGGTGGGGCCTACCAAATATAGACCTGTTTGCCAGTCCTCAAAACTACCAGCTGACAAAATTTTGTACAAGGACATTTCACCATCAAGCTTGGAAAGTGGATGCCCTCTCCTTCAGTTGGAAAAACCTGACAGCATATACCTTTCCTCCATTACCTCTTCTCACAAAGGTTCTTTTGAAGGTCATAAAGGAGAAACCTCGAATGATTCTCATAGCCCCAGACTGGCCACGCCAGCACTGGTACCCGCTATTGAAGAATATGGCTCACAGCCCACCATGGATATTGCCTCAAATACCTCATTTGCTCACACAGCAAGACAAGCAGATTCTACACAGCCAGATCAAAACCTTAAACCTGGCTGCATGGCAAATCAATTAAGCATCCAACCAGCCCCTCTTTCACAAGCAGTGCTGGATGTTATTCTAGAAGCCAGGAGGCCAAGCACCAGGAAGGCTTACTTGGACAAATGGAAAACGTTTTCTGCTTGGAACCAAGCTAAAGGCCAAGACACAACTCGGCCTCATATGCCTCACATTCTGCAGTATTTAGCTGAGATGTTGCATAAAGGACTTTCCTTCTCTTCAATTAAAATACATGCTTCAGCTATTTCAGCTCACTACGACACAAATCCAACTTTATTTTCAAATCCTCTCCTAAGGCAGTTCCTAAGAGGGGCAAAAAACATTAGACCACCTAGAAGAGCTCCTACACCAACATGGGACCTCAATTTTGTTCTGGAAAAACTAACGTTACCTCCCTTTGAACCAGCTTTTTCTGCAGACCTTCAGTTCCTATCTTGGAAGACTGCCCTGCTCCTGGCAATAACTTCTGCTAGGAGAGTTTCAGAATTGCAGGCACTTATGACAGTGGAACCTTTCCTCATTTTCATCAAGACAGAGTTTCTCTGATCTAATCCTTCCTTCTTGCCTAAGGTAGTTTCCAGTGTAGCTCTAAATCAAACCATCCACCTACCCACTTTCTACCCCAATCCACAGAACAAAGGTGAGAGACTCCTGCATTCCTTGGACATTCACAGGCAGCTTACTACTTGGACAAAACTAAGGCTTTCAGAAAAACTGACCAGCTCTTTGTTTCCTATGCTACAGCCTCTCAAGGGAAGGCCATATCCAAGCAAACCATTTCTAAATGGATAGGCCATTGCATCCAATTCTGCTACACCCATCATGGGAAACCAGTTCCTCCTACCATTAGATCCCACTCTACCAGGGCAACAGCTACCTCTACAGCCTTTCTCAGGGGGGTTCCTACCAAGGAAATCTTAGAAGCTGCAACTTGGAGTTCAGTGCACACCTTCACCAAACACTATCACTTACCTCTTTATAATAAGTCCAGGGCAGGCTTCGCCACTGCAGTTTTGCAGGGCCTCATTGCCTCCACTAACCCTCTATGATGCCTCCACCCTACCTTAGCTTTGGGACTCAACCCAAGTGTAATGACTGCAGCAGGGTAACACAATGAACATAGTACAGTTTTGCACCTACCATAAATGTAGATGTTCGAGTGTTCACCCTGCTGCAGTCCAGGTTACCCTCCCTCCAACCCCTCTGATCTACTGGCTAATCCTCTGCTATGCCTTACTGATGTATTTGCTTATAGCTGAAGGGATTTTGTGTTGGTACAGTGTTCACACCATTTGGTACTGATTTGGATCACCTTCTTGGGGGCACCTGACATCTGGGGCAAGAAAAACTGAAGAAAATGGCGTCTTTGCGATATATGTACCCCTGGCGCGCTGACGTCAGGGATGAGGCGACTGCAACCGACGTCGGACCAAGACTTTGGAAATCCGGCCGACTGCGGGACCGCCTGACGACAGGATAACCCAAGTGTAATGACTGCAGCAGGGTGAACACTCGAACATCTACATTTGTGGTAGGTACAAAACTGTACTTTCGCAAGTGCCGATCGGCCGACTCCTGAAATATTCATTTTTGAGTTTCAGAACCGAAGTCTTCAAAAAAAAAAAAAAAAAAGATAAGTACCCCATTGGGGATCTTTTTTCTTGCTCCAACCAATGTCAGTAAAAGTTAACAATTGTCTTACCTGTGGAAAGCAAGTACCCCATAAAGATTTTCATTCGTACTGCTTTCCCTGCTTAGGTCCAGACCACGACGCCCCTCGCTGTTGGTTTTGTGCCTTGTTCATCCCCCGAACTATTTGTCGTCGGGCTATATTTGCAGCAAATTATTTTGGTACTTGGTATCCGTACTCCGAAATGGCTTTGGTAAGCCATCTGACTACCGATCTTCTGAAAAAACGTAAGGATAAAGACAGAGACGGACTACATAGGTCCAAAACTACCAACGACGCTTCCGTTAAGCTAGTCGCCAGTTTGCCGGTACTCAGGTGCTTTTGCAGCCCCTGATACCCGCTACTTCAGATTCACAGGCCTCTACTGAGACCCGTTCGGAGTCCGGTATGCTGCGAGATACTTCAACTATGGAACCCCTCAGATGTCTCTACCTTGGATGGGTCTGGAGCTGCTGTGCAGGCACCGGCCTCTGAGGGTGTATTCAGGCTTATGGACTTGCATATTAAATTGACTCCTTCATTATTAAGGCCTAAATCTCGATCCATGTCTAAAAAACCGACGCCCAGGCCACATGCTCAGGCCTCTATGCCTAAAAAACAAAGGATAAACATGGCTGAAGATCTAATAACTCTAATCAGGGGTTGTCAACCCCCCCTCCTAAGAAGCCTAGGGCTGAGCTTGAGTATGAATCTTCTGATCAGGATTCTGTTTTTTCTGACTCTTCTGATGACCTGGATTTGTCCTTACCTACTTATGAGGATTCTGATGCAGAGGGCTCTATTCCCTTTGCTTCCCCTCCTTAGGATTTTTCTTTTGGGGAAACCTTACATACTCTAAGGGAGCATTTTCACTGGGAAAGCCAGGAATTGTCTGATTCCAAAAAGAGGCTTAGGGATTTCCTTCTACTACCTCAGCATAGGCCTTTGGCTATTCCTCCTGTACATTGTTGATACTTTCTCAGAATCCAGTTTGGCCCCTGATTCTCTGCCTCCTGCTCCCAGTAAACCTGACAGATACTACAGGGTCCCTGAGTCCCACAAGTTCCTTTTCAAAAATCCTCTTGCAGATCCAGAGACTATTTCACAGGGGCCCAAGGACATTAAGGCTTCTACTGCTAAAAATCCTACCCCTTCTGATAAGAGACTCCAGGATGCTGGATAGATGAGGTAAAAAGGTTTACACTTCAGCAACCTTGGCCATTAGAGCTTTAAACTGCCAATTTTATATGTTAAAATATCAGCAACATGTTATTGGACTGCTTAAACAGAAAATTATGTTGATTCCTGACTGTGTGGAAAATAAAGACTTACAGGGTTTAATGCATTCTGCTGAACAAGTTGGAAAACATACTTTGCAATGTGGTTTTGATTCTTTAGAGGCCTCTTGCAGGGCTGCTGTTACTGGGTCTGTGCTTAGAAGGCATGCTTGGCTTAAGGAGCAGTCTTTGCCTGATCATGTTTAAGCTAAATTGTTGGATGCTCCTGTAAATCAGGACCGCCTGCTTGGCAACAAGGCTGAAGAAGTTCTTAAAAAGATGGAAGATAAAGCTAAATCTATGCAAACTGTTAAAGATTTTTTACAAGTTCATCCTCCTAGATTTAGTAGGCACTGGTCCTCTAAGAATTGGTCCTTTCCAGCCCCTTCTCTGTCTCCAAACCAAACCCAGACACAGCAAAAACCCCAGGTTTCAGTCCCAGGGGACTCTTAGAACTAAGCAGTGGGGGGGCCTCCACTTCCAAGTCTGGGAATAACAAGACATCCTCCTATGGTAAACTGTCTCGGGTCTATATTAGAACACCGAAGTTTCAAAACTTCGAGTGTTCTAATATCGAACCCTAGTCATCGAAAATTTAAAACATCGACCATACAGAATACGTACACACAACACAAGCACACCAAACAAACAGCAATCCACACACATACACCTAAACTCTTACACCTAACCCTACACTAAACTGTACATACACCACTAACTATCCACTTACCTTAACCCTAACCCTAAGGTCCGTCATTATCGCAGTCACCTCACCCGCACCCTAACTCACCTACCCTGCCCTAACCCTCACGTCCACGCAATCGCACTCTTACCTGACCCACGCCCTAACCCTAACTCATGTAAGCCGCCCTAACCCTCACGTCCACACAATCGCACACTTACCTGAACTCGACCTGTAACTTTCCACCACTGAAAATACCAAAGCAACAGAAAACCAAATTCTTTCCCTAGGAAAAAAATTTGGTTTTCTGTTTCTTAGATATTTTCAGCGTTCGCTGAAAATGTGTCGATATTAGAACACTTGAAATTTTGAAACTTCGGTGTTCTAATGTAGACCCACTGTCTCAATGACTTCCTTTTAAAATTTCCAAGCACTTATCTTCTAACTGCCCCTTTGGGGGAAAGATTGCTCTTCATGCAAAGAACTGGGAACTCATTACCCAGGACAAATGGGTTTTAAATATAGTGTCCCAGGGATACAGATTTCACTTCCACACGTTGCCACCGCCAAGTGGGTGGCCGGACCTACCCCCAATTCAGTGGGCAGAGGGTCAAAAACAAGTACTTTCTCTCTTAAGCATGGGGGCTATTCAACTGGTACCAGAAGAGGAAAAGGGACAAGGTTTCTACTCGAGACTTTTCCTGGTACCCAGAAAAGACAAATCATAGCGTCCAATCCTGAACCTGTCTACTCTAAACACCTTTCTGGAGATTCCAAAATTCAAGATGCTGACTCTTTACCAATTACATGTTCATCGTGTTTCACTGTTGCAGTCATTACATTTGGGTAATCTGCTGGCAGATTGCCCTCAGTCAGCCTGATTAACAAGGTCTTGGGTCCTGCATTAGTTGCTGTCCCTTCTTACATGACATCAGGGGTATAAAGCATGCAGCCAACACCATTACATCGGTCTTTCTTGCCCCGCAGTGCCCGAAGACGAAGCAGTTCGCAAGTGCCGGTCGGCCGACTCCTGAAAGTTTCGTTTTCGAGTTTCAGAACCGAAGTCTTCAACTAAAAGCTAAGTACCCCGTTGGGGAAACTTTTTTTTGCTCCTTACCGATGTCAGTAAAAGTTAATAATTGTGGGAAGCAAATACCTCATAAGGATTTCTATTTGTACTGTATTCCTTGCCTATGCCCTGACCATGACATACCTTGCTGTCAGTTTTATGCTTTATTTAATCAGCTCACTATCCATCGTCGATACACTTTTGCTTCAAAATATTTCAGTTCTCAGTTTAATTATCCAGAAATGATGTCGGTTAGCCATCCGACTACCGGAATTCTGAAAAAACACAAAGAAAAAGACAGAGACAGGCCGTTGAGGTCCAAAACTGCCGATGGCGCTTCTCCTAAGCCAGTCGCCAGTTCGCCGGTACTCAGTAAGGCGCTTTTGCAGCCCCTGATACCTGCTACTTCTGATTCGCAAGCCTCTACCGAGACCCATTCGAAGTCCGGTATGCCATGAGATGCTTCACATATGGAACTTGCGGATGTCTTTACCTTGGATGGGTCCGGAGCCGCTGAGCAGGCACCGGCTTCTGAAGGTGTATTCAGGCCTACATACTTGCATATTAAACCAACTCCAACTTCAGTGTTAAGGCCTAAGTATCGATCTATGTCTAAAAAAACGATGCCCAGGCCACATGTTCAGGCCCCTATGACTAAAAAACAAATTATCAAAATGGCTGAAGATTTAATTACTCTAATCAGGGGTAGTCAACCTCCCCCCCACCAAGAGGCCTAGGATTGAATTTGACTATGAATCTTCTGAACAGGACTCTGTTTCTTCTGACTCTTCTAATGATCTGGATTTATCCATACCTATTTATGAGGACTCTGATGCAGAGTATTCCATTCCGCTGCTTCTCCGCCTGAGGATTTCTCTTTTGGGGAAACTTTACATACCTTAAGGGAGCATTTCCACTGGGAAAGTCAGGATTTCTCTGAATCCAAAAAGAGGCTTAGGGATTTCCTCCTTCTTCCTCAGCATAGGCCTTTGGCTACACCTCCTCTTCTAGATATTGTTGATGATGTGTTTTCGGAATCCAGTATGGCCCCCGATTCCTTACCTCTGGCCCCTAGCAAGCCAGACAGGTACTACAGGGTTCCTGAGTCCCACAAATTCCTTTTCAAAAATCCTGTTGCAGAACCTGAAACCATTTCTCAGGGGCCCAAGGGCATTAAGGCTTCTACTACTAAAAATCCTACCCCTTCTGATAGAGACTCCAGGGCGCTGGATAGATGGGGTAAAAAGGATGTTCTTCATGTTTCAGTGTTGCAGTCTTTACATTTGGGTAATCTGCTGGCAGGTTGCCCTCAGTCGGCCTGAATAACAAAGTCTTGGGGCCTGCGTCGGTTGCTGTCTCCTCTTCCATGACGTCAGGGGTATAAAACATGCAGCCAATGCCATTTTAATCAGTCTTTCTTGCTGCGCAGTGCCCGAAGTAGAAGCAGTTCGCAAGTGTCGGTTGGCCGACTCCTGAAATTTTCATTTTCGAGTTTCAGAACCAAAGTCTTCAAACTAAAGCTAACTACCCCAACCCTGGGGAAACTTTTTCTTGCTCCTTACCGATGTCAGTAAAAGTTAATAATTGCATTACTTGTGGGAAGCAAATACCTCATAAGGATTTTCATCTGTACTGTATTCCTTGCCTAGGCTCTGATCACAACGTGCCTTGCTGTCAGTTTTGTACTAATTTTAACCAACGCACTATTAAGCGTCGGTATATTTTTGCTTCTAAATATTTTGGTTCAAGATATAACTACCCTGAAATGTCGTCGGTTAGCAATCCGACTACCGGAGTTCACAAAAAATGCAAGGAAAAAGACAGAGACAGACTGTCGAGGTACAAATCCGACGACGAAGCTTCTCCTAAGCCAGTCACCGGTTCGCCAGTACTCAGTGAGGCGCTATCGCAGCCCCTGATACTCGCTACTTTTGAGTCGCAAGCCTCTACCGAGACCTATTCAGAGTCCGGTATGCCGCAAGATTCGCAAAGTATTGAACCCGTGGATGTCTCTCCCATGGATGGGTCTGGAGCCGCTGAGCAGGCACCGGCTTCTGAGTGTGTTTTCAGGCCTCAGCATTTTTATATTAAACTGACCCCATCAACAAAAACAAGGTCAAAAACGACTTCTGTGTCTAAAAAAACGATGCATGAACCATGTGTTCAGGCCCCTATGCCTAAAAAACAAATGATCAAAATGGCTGAGGATTTAATTACCTTAATCAGGGGTTCCCAACTCCCCCCCCCCCCTGCTAAGAGGCCAAGGGAAGGCACTGATTATGAATCTTCCATTTCTTCTGATCAGGAACTTTCTACTCCACCTTGAAGATTCTGATGCAGAGGAATCCATCCAATCTGCATCTCCCCCTGAGGATTACTCTTTTGGAGAGACTTTGCATACTTTAAGGGAGCATTTTCACTGGGAGAGTCAGGACTTCTCTGGATCAAAAAAGAGGCTTAGGGTTTTCCTTCTTGTACCTCAGCATAGACCTTTGGCAATACCTCCTGTATTAGACATTGTTGATGATGTGTTCTCGGAATCAAGCATGGCTCCTGATTCCCTGCCTCCGGCTCCTAGTAAGCCACACAGATATTACAGGGTTCCTGACTCCCACAAATTTCTTTTCAAAAATCCTGCTGCTGATCATGAGACTATTTCTCAGGGTCCCAAGGGTGTTAGCAGCCAAAAATCATACCCCTTCTGATAGAGATTCCAGGGCGCTGGATAGATGGGGTAAGAAGGTTTACACGTCTGCAACCTTGGCAATCAGGGCTTTAAACCGCCAGTTTTATATGCTTAAATGTTAACAGCATGTTATGGGCTTACTGAAACAGAAAATGATGATGATTTCTGATTGTGTGGAAAATAGAGTTACAGGATTTATTGCATTCAGCAGAACAGGTTGGAAAGCATACTTTGCAATGTGCTTTTGATTCCTTGGAGGCCTCTTGCAGGGCTGCTGTAACTGGATCTGTGATAAGAAGGCATGCCTGGCTCAAGGAGCAAAATCTGCCTGATCATGTTAAAGCTAAATTGTTGGATGCCCCTTTACAGCATGATAGTCTGTTTGGTAATAAGGCAGAAGAGATTTTAAAGAAAATGGAAGACAAAGCTAAATCTATGCAAACTGTAAAAGATGGTTTGCAAGTGCAGCCACCCAGGTTCAGTAGGCACTGGCCTACTAAGAATTGGTCCTTTCCTGTGTCCAATAGAGCCATTCAGGGCAAACCCAGGCGCTTAAAAGGATCCAGATGTCAATCACAGGGATCTTACAGGTCAAAGCAATGGGGTGCCTCCACCTCCAAATCTGGAGGTAAAGCACAACCCTACAGTAAGCAGTCTCAATGACTTTCCTCTACCATCTCCAAGCACCTAACTTTTGGCAGCCCCCTTGGGGCAAAAACTAGCACTTCATGCTCAAAATTGGCAGTTAATTATCCAGGACAAGTGGGTATTAAACATAGTATCCCAGGGGTACAGATTTCATTTCCATACTTTGCCAATTCCAAATGGATGGCCAGGTCTGCCACAAAACCAGTGGGCAGAGGGCCAGAAACAAGTCATGTCCCTCATGGATATGGGGGCTATTCTGCCGGTACCAGAAAAGGAAGGACAAGGATTTTATTCAAGACTTTTCCTGGTACCCAGAAAAGACAAATCATGGCATCCAATACTGGACTTCGATTCTGAACACGTTCCTGAACATTCCAAAATTCAAAATGCTGACTTTACAACAGCTACTGCCTATGCTAGGCAAGAATGCCTGGCTGGTAACTCTAGGCTTAAAAGTGGCATACCTGCATATCCCAATAAGGGAATCTTGCAGAAGATACCTCCACTTCAAAGCAGGTTTTTTGCATTACCAATTCTCTGCACTGCCCTTTGGCTTATCTACTGCGCCCAGGGTCTTTACAAAGTGCCTGGCACCAGTAATTGCATACTGCAGACAAAGAAACATTCAAATTTATCCTTATCTGGATGATTGTCTTATTCAGGTAGAGGCCAAGGACACTTCTTCAACATCTGGCGTTTGTAAAAATGCTTCTAGCATGCCTAGGGTACACTATAAACGAAAATAAATCACAACTGGTACCCTCTCAAATAATTACATTCCTGGGTGTAAGCTTGAATACAACTGCCCAGATGGCTTACCTCACACCAGACAAACAAATGCAATTGACAACATACTTCAAACAAATGGCAAGAAAAAAACAGTTATCTGCAAGACAAATTCTGCAGGCTTTGGGGTTCATGGCATCCTGCATTCTACTAATTCCGTATGTGAGACTGCATATGAGGAAACTTCAATGGTACCTAAAAAGCTTATGGAGTCAACATTGTCTCAGCCTGGAAACAATGATTCCTCTCATTCCCTGCCTACAACAGGAGTTTATTTGGTGGGCAGAGACATGTCACCAAAACAAGGGGCTGTCATTCACTCTACCACCTGCCACCCAAACCCTAACTACAGACGCATCAGACTATGCTTGGCGGGCCCATCTGGCAGGGAGATGCATTCAGGGCAAATGGATCCCAAACCAAATGCATCTACATATCAACCAGAAAGAAATGCTAGCTGTTCAGAATGCTCTGACAGCCTTCAAGGACTTACTTCATCCAGGACAACTACTGATAAAGATGAACACCACAGTTATGTGGTACATAAACAAGCAGGGGGGTACCCATTCCTACCCCTCTTTGCAGACTAGCCATGGCCTTGTGGAAGACAGCCTTGACTGAGCAAATGCATCTTCAAGCTCAATTCCTGCCAGGAAAGCAAAATACTCTGGCAGACGACCTAAGCAGAAATCTTATGGACCCGCACAAATGGAAACTGGATCCACAAATCTTCAGCATGTTAACACAGAAATGGGGAAGCCCAAACATAGATCTATTTGCCTCTCCCCAAAACTATCAGTTGGATAAATTCTGCACAAGAACTCATCACAAAAAAAGCATGGAAAGTGGATGCTCTATCCTTCAGCTGGAAACACCTATCAGTCTATGCCTTTCCCCCTCTGTCTTTACTTTCCAAGGTTTTACTAAAATTCAGACATGAAAAACCAAAAATGGTTCTTATTGCTCCAGACTGGCCTCATCAACACTGGTACCCGCTTCTAAGGAATATGTCGCACCTTTCTCCATGGTACTTGCCTCAAACACCTCATCTATTGTCTCAGCGGAACTATCATATTCTGCACACTCCGCTCCAAACTCTGAATCTTGCAGCATGGCTAATCAACTAATTATTCAAACCACTTCTCTCAGTAAACCTGTGATGGCTGTCATTTTGGAAGCCAGAAGGCCTAGTACTAGAAAATCTTATGCTGATAAATGGAAGAGATTCTGTGCTTGGAACCAAGCACAAGGAATAGACACAGCAAAGCCCAATATTCCTCAGATTTTACAATACTTAACTGAGATGCTTGACAAGGGCCTATCTTTTTCTTCAGTAAAAATCCATGCCTCTACCATCTCGGCGCATTACAACACAGAGCCTCCCTTCATTTCTCATCCACTGCTAAAACAATGTCTGAGGGGCCAAAAAATTAAGGCCTCCCAGGAGAGAGCCAACTCCTGCATGGGACCTCAATTATATGCTGGAAAAACTCACCCTGTCTCCTTTTGAACCAGCAGCTTCTGTGGATATAAAATTTCTTTCTTGGAGGACAGCTTTTCTTTTGGCAGTCACTTCAGCTAGAAGGGCTTCAGAACTACAGGCTCTCATGGCAGTGAAGCCTTTCATTATTTTCTACCCGGACAGGGTGACCCTCAGGACCAATACTTTTATGCCTAAGGTGGTATCCAGTGTTGCTCTTAACCAGACCATTCACCTGCCAACTTTTTTCCTAAATCTGCAGAACAAGGGGGAGCAGGTTCTGCATTCATTGGATGTACACAGACAACTAAGATTCTACTTAAACAGGACAAAATCTGTAAGAAAGTCTGAGCAACTACTGGTAGCATTTGCTGGGAAGGATATATCAAAGGCAGACTATTTCTAAATGGATAAGCCATTGCATTCGTTTTTGCTACTTACACCATGGTAAACCTGTGCTCAAGGAGATCAGATCCCATTCCACCAGGGCTGCCTCTACTTCAGCAGCTTTTCTCAGAGGGGTCCCTACCAGAGACATTCTAGAAGCTGCTACTTCGAGCTCAGTTCATACGTTCACAAAGCATTATCAATTACCTCTCTTCTCTAAATCCAGGGCAGGCTTTGCCACTGCAGTCCTGCAGGGCCTTATAGTTGCTCCTAATGCTGTTTAGTTCCATCCTCCCATCCATAGCTTTGGGATTCTACCCAAATGTAATGACTGCAACAGTGAAACACGAAGAACATAGTACAAATGTTCGTGTTACCCTGCTGCAGTCCTCACACTTGGGTTATCCTGCCCTCAGGCGGTCCCGCAGTCGGCCCGAATTCCAAAGTCTTGGTCCGGCGTCGGTTGCTGTCGCTTCTTCCCTGACAGTGCACCAGGGGTATATAAGAGGCATCCAACGCCATTTTCTTCAGTCTTTCTTGCCACGCGGTGCCCGAAGCAGAAGCGGTTCGCAAGTGCCGGTCGGCCGACACCTGAGATTTTCCAATCGAATTTCAGTCCGAAGTCTTCAATAAAGCTAAGTACCCCATTGGGGAACCTTTTATTGCCTCAGTCCGATGTCAGAAAAAGTTATCAATTGCATTTCTTGTGGGAAGCAAATACCTCATAAGGACTTCCATTCTTATTGTATTCCTTGCCTAGGCCCAGACTACGACGTCACGGGTTGTCGGTTTTGTGCTAGGGTTAATAAACGGACTATCAAACGCCGTTTTGACTTCGCACGACATTACTTTGGTAGGAAATTTAATTATATCATGCCGCCTTAGCAGCCGACGACCGGCATGCATAAAAAACGTAAGGATAAGGACAGGCAGCTTAGGAACAAGCCAGACTCCGAGGCCTCTGCTGGGCCTGTCGCCGGTTCTCCGGTTTTCAGTGAGGTGCCTACGCAGCCCCTAACTACCACAGAATTGGAACCCCAGGCAGCTTTGGATTCTCAAGCGGAGTGTACTACGCCGTCACAGCCATCTTCATTAGGCCCTTCCGACACCGGAGCAGAAGGAGATCCTGGTGCAGTAGAAACACCTTCGGTTGCAGAAGGTGTCTTCAGACCGACTACACTCACCTTTAAATCTTATGCCAAGCTTAAAACTCCATTAAAACCAAAAAGACTGTACATCAGTCTCCAGTTCAAGGCCCCATGCCTAAGAAACAGATGCTTAAGATGGCTGAAGATTTGATTACCCTAGTCAGGGGTTCCCATCCCCCTCCAGATAAAAGACCAAGACAAGAGGAGGATTATGCTTCCTCTGACCAGGTTTCAATTTCCTCAGATTCTTCTGAGGAACAGGATTACGCATTTCCCCCCTATGAAGACTCTGGATTACGCATTTCCCCCCTATGAAGACTCTGATGCTGAAGACTGTATTCCCTCAGCATCTCCCCCTGAAGACTACTCCTTTGGGGAAACTTTACATACCATGAGGGAACATTTCCACTGGGAAGGCCAGGACTACTCTGATTCTAAGAAAAGGCTCAGAGAGTTCCTTTTACTACCCCAGCACAGACCACTTGCTATCCCTCCAGTTTTAGACATTGTGGATGATGTTTACCTGGAGTCTAGTCTAAATCCAGACTCTCTACCTCCTGCTCCAGCCAAACCAGACAGATACTACAGAGTACCTGACTCACACAAATCCCTTTATAAAAGCCCTGTGGCTGACCCAGAAACAATTTCCCAGGGTCCCAAAGGGGCTAAAGCTTCTATGGCTAAAAATCCTGTGCCCTCTGAAAGGGATTTCAGAGCCCTAGATAGATGGGGAAAGAGGATATACACCTCAGCTACTCTGACTATGAGAGCATTAAATTGTCAGTTTCACATGCTGAAATATCACCAATTCCTAATGTCTCAATTAAAACAAAAAAATGAGCACACATACTGAACAGTCTGAATTCAAGGAAATGCAGGATCTGTTGCATGCAGCTGAACAGGTGGGCAAACATACTTTACAATGTGAATGTGATTCATTGGAAGCTTCCTGTAGAGCAGCTGTTACTGGGTCTGTCATATGTAGACATGCTTGGTTAAAAGAACAAACCCAACCTGGTCATGTTAAATCAAAATTATTGGATGCACCTTTACAGCAGGATGTATTATTTGGTGTCAAAGCAGAAGAGGTTTTAAAGAAAATGGAGGATAAGGCAAAGTCTATGCAGACGGTCAAGGATTTTTTACAGGTACAACCCCCTTGTTTCAGCTGAAATTGGCCAACAAAAAACTGGTCCTTTCCAGCTTCTGACAGATCACAGAGGGGCAAATACAGACGCCCAAGGGGCAGAGGTCAGTCACAGGGCCCTTACAAACCTCGCCAATGGGGTTCTGCTACCCAGAAAGGAGGAGAAGACAGGCCCCAAGCTAGCAGAAGACAAACACAATGACTCAACCCTCAAACTACCAAGCAAATCTCTCTTGGCAGCTCCCTTGGGAGGAAAATTAGCACTTTTTGCAGACAACTGGAACATCACAAAAGTCAAATGAGTCCTAAACATTGTCTCACAAGGATACAGATTCCACTTTCATACCTTGCCAAGGAAAAAAGGAATGCCAAACCTGCCACTAAATCAATGGGCAGAGGCACAAAAATAAATTACAGCTCTCATGGACATGAGATCCATTCAACAGGTACCTACACAGGAGCAAGGACAAGGTTTTTACTCAAGACTCTTTCTAGTCCCAAGAAAGGACAAAGCATGGAGACCCATTCTGGATCTTTCAGTTCTGAACACCTATCTGCTAGTACCAAAATTCAAGATGCTAACACTACAGCAGCTTCTTCCCATGCTGGGCAAGAATGCTTGGCTAATAACGTTGGACCTCAAGGAGGCATACCTGCATGTCCCTATCAGACAAAATTGCAGAGGATACCTCTGCTTCATTGCAGGTACAACCCATTATCAATTCTCTGCACTGCCCTTTGGCTTATCTACTGCGCCCAGGGTCTTCACAAAATGCCTGGCACCAGTAATTGCATACTGCAGACAAAGGGGAATTCAAATATACCCATACCTGGATGACTGCCTTATTCAAGCAGAAAGCAAGGACATTCTTTTAAAGCATCTGGCATTTGTCAAACACCTTCTAAGTTGCCTAGGGTACACAGTAAACGAAAAGAAATCAAAACTAGTGCCCTCACAAAACATAATATTCCTGGGTGCCAGCTTGAATACAACGGCTCAGATGGCTTGTCTCATGCCAGACAAGCAACAACAGCTGACTCAGTACTTCAAAATAATGGAAACAAAGACCCAACTCCCTGCAAGAAAAATTCTGCAGGCCTTGGGATTCATGGCATCTTGCATACTTCTAATACCATTTGCAAAACTGCATATGAGGAAATTACAATGGTACCTGAAAAACGTATGGACTCAGCACAGCCACAGCTTGGAAACAATGATACCACTCATTCCCTGCCTACAACAGGAGTTTCTATGGTGGGCACAGGCTTGTCACCTCAACAAGGGTCAGCCTTTCACCTTACCCACAGCCAGGCAAACTATAACAACAGATGCATCGGACTATGCCGGGGGAGCACACATGGCAGGACAGTGCATTCAGGGAAAAATGGACTACTGATCTAAGGCATCTGCATATCAATCAAAAAGAAATGCTAGCAGTACAGAATGCCCTAACAGCTTTCAAGGACCTCTTCCACCCAGGACAACTAATAATAAAGATGGACAATACCACAGTAATGTGGTACATAAACAAGCAAGGGGGCACACATTCCTACCCTCTATGCAGGCAAGCAGTGGCCTTGTGGAACACAGCACTGTCTTACCAAGTTCAACTACAAGCACAATTCCTGTTAGGAAAGAAAAACACATTGGCAGACGACCTAAGCAGAAACATCATGGATCCCCACGAGTGGAAACTAGATCCACAAGTATTTGCAATGATAACTCAAAAATGGGGATGCCCAGACATAGATCTGCTTCAAAAATTTTGCACAAGGATATTCCACCCCCAAGCTTGGAAAGTGGACGCCCTCTCATTCAGTTGGAAAACATTAACAGTGTATGCCTTTCCTCCACTGTCTCTTCTAGCAAAGGTGCTGCTGAAAGTCAGATTAGAGAGGCCACAAATGATACTCATTGCACCAGACTGGCCACGCCAGCACTGGTATCCAATTCTAAGGAACATGGCACACGGCCCACCATGGATTTTACCACAAATTCCTCACCTGCTCACCCAGCGAGACAAACAGATTCTACACAGCCAACTCAAGACTTTAAACCTGGCTGCATGGCAAATTACTTTAACAACCAGACAACACCTCTATCCAAAGCTGTTATGGATGTCATTCTGGAGGCCAGGAGACCCAGCACCAGGAAAACATATTCAGACAAATAGAAAAGATTTTGTGCCTGGAACCAGGCTAAAGGCCAAAATCCCCTTGATCCAAACATTCCTCAGATTCTACAATATTTAACTGAGATGTTGCACAAAGGACTTTCCTTTTCGTCTATTAAGATCCACGCCTCAGCAATTTCAGCTCATTACAACACGGATCCTCCTGTATTTTCACATCCACTCCTACGACAGTACCTCAGAGGGGCTAAGAACATAAGACCACCCAGGAGAGCACCAACACCTACTTGGGATCTCAGCTTTGTTCTGGAAAAGCTTACACTGCCACCCTTTGAACAAGCTTTTTCAGCTGATTTAAAATTTCTTTCATGGAAGACTGCCCTGCTACTAGCAATAACTTCAGCTAGAAGAGTCTCATAGCTACAGACACTAATGGCAGTGGAGCCTTTTCTCATTTTTCATCAAGACAGAGTCTCTCTACGAACTAACCCTTCCTTTATGCCAAAGGTGGTATCCAGTGTGGCCCTAAACGAAACCATTCATTTGCCCACCTTTTTCCCAAATCCCCAGAACAAAGGAGAAAGACTCCTGCACTCTTTGGACATTCACAAGCAGTTACGTTACTACTTGGATAAAACTAAGGCTTTCAGAAAATCTGACCAGCTCTTTGTAGCCTATGCTGCAGGATCACAAGGAAAAGCC
Organism: Protopterus annectens; assembly: GCF_019279795.1. Taxonomy (NCBI): domain Eukaryota; kingdom Metazoa; phylum Chordata; order Ceratodontiformes; family Protopteridae; genus Protopterus; species Protopterus annectens. The sequence goes on from NC_056732.1 coordinate 1,388,980,724, forward strand.
ATCTCAAAACAGACCATTTCAAAATGGATAGGTCATTGCATACGTTTCTGCTACACGCATCATGGGAAACCATTACCTGCTAACATTAGGTCCCACTCCACCAGGGCTACAGCTACATCAGCAGCCTTTCTCAGGGGGGTGCCAACCAAGGATATTCTGGAAGCTGCAACTTGGAGTTCAGTGCACACCTTCACCAAACACTATCACTTACCTCTATATTCTATTACTAGAGCTGGTTTTGCCACTGCAGTTTTGCAGAGTCTACTAGCTTCTTCTAACCCCTTTTAACTCCACCACCCATCCTTAGCTTTGGGATTCGACCCGTGTGATGACTGCAGCAGGGTAACACGATGAACATAGTGCAGTTTTGTACCTACCATAAATGTAGATGGTAGAGTGTTCACCCTGCTGCAGTCCAGGTTACCCTCCCTCCATCCCCTCTGAACTAGCTGGACTTATCTATACCATTCTATCCTATACAACCTCTGTGGTGTATTTGCTTGTGCCTGAAGGTATTGTTTTATTTTATATGTACTTTTTTATATATTTTGCCTACCTATTGGGGGCACCTGACATCTGGGGCAAGAAAAACTGAAGAAAATGGCGTCGGATGCCTCTTATATACCCCTGGCGCACTGACGTCAGGGAAGAAGCGACCGCAACCAATGCCGGACCAAGACTTTGGAATTCGGGCCGACTGCGGGACCGCCTGATGGCAGGATAACCCAAGTGTGATGACTGCAGCAGGGTGAACACTCAAACATCTACATTTATGGTAGGTACAAAACTGTACTTTGTGTACACTTACCATAAATGTAGATGTTCGAGTGCATTCACTGTTTCAGTCCGGGTTACCCACCCGCCAGCCCCCTTTCTGTACCTTTTCTTTCCTTCACTATACTCAAAAGCCTTTGTGGTGTATTTGCTTTTAGTTGAAGGTAAATTTTATGTTTCTAAGGTGCATTTATATATTTATAGTTTATATATATATATATATATTTGCTCCCCATTTGGGGGGCACCTGACATCTGGGGCAAGAAAAACTGATTAAAATGGTGTCGGCTGCATGTTTTATACCTCTGACACCTTGACTTCATGTAAGAGGAGACAGCAACTGACGCAGGACCCAAGACTTTGTTATTCAGGCTGACTGAGGGCAACCTGCCAGCAGATTACCCAAATATAATGACTGCAACAGTGAATACACTCGCACATCTACATTTATGGTAAGTGTACACAACTGTACTTTTATACTTCTGCAACCTTAGCAATCAGGGCTTTAAACTTCCATATGCTAAAATATCAACAGCATATCATGGGACTGCTTAAACAGAAAAATTATGTTGATTTCTGACTGTGTGGAGAATAAAGATTTGCAGGATTTATTGCATTCAGCTGAGCAAGTTGGCAAACATACTTTGCAATGTGGTTTTGATTCTTTAGAGGCCTCTTGTAGGGCCGCTGTTATTGGGTCTGTGCTTAGAAGGCATGCTTGGCTTAAGGAGCAATCTCTGCCTTATGTTAAAGCAAAACTTTTGGATGCTCCTTTACAGCAGGACCACCTGTTTGGCAATAAGGCTGAAGAAGTTCTAAAAAAGATGGAAGATAAAGCTAAATCTATGCAAACTGTGAAAGATTTCTTACAAGTGCAACCTTCTAGATTTAGTAGGCATTGGCCTACTAAGAACTAGTCCTTTCCAGGTCCTTCCAGAGCCACAATGACCAAACCCAGACATTCCAAAAGCACCAGGTTTCAGTCCCAAGGGACTTTCAGAACTAAGCAATAGGGTGCTTTCACATCCAAATCAGGAAACAACAATGCACCACCCTATGGTAAACAGTCTCAATGACTTCCCTTTGAAATTACCAAGCACTTACCTCTTAGCCGCCCCTTTTGGGGAAAACTGGCTCTTCCTTCAAGAAACTGGCAACTTATACCCAGGAAAAATGGGTTTTAAATATAATGTCCCAGGGATACAGATTTCATTTCCACACTCTGCCAACTCCAAACGGGTGGCCAGACCTGCCCCCAAATCAGTGGGCAGAGGCTCAGAAACAAGTACTTTCCCTCCTAAACATGGGGACTATTCAACTAGTACCAGAAGAGGAAAAGGGAAAAGGTTTCTATTCCAGACTTTTCCTGGTACCCAGAAAAGACAAATCATGGCATCCAATTCTGGACCTGTCTACTCTAAATACCTTTCTGGACATTCCAAAATTCAAGATGCTGACTCTTCACCAGTTACTTCCTGTTCTAGGCTAGGATGCCTGGTTGGCAACTCTCAACTTAAAAGAAGCTTACCTGCATATCCCAATCAGGGAATCTTACAGGAGATTCCTATGCTTCAAAGCAGGCTGCATGCATTATCAGTTCTCTGCACTGCTCTTTGGCTTGTCTACTGCGCCCAGGGTATTCACAAAGTGCCTGGCTCCAGTAATTGCATTTTGCAGGCAAAGAAATATTCAAATATATCCATACCTGGACGATTGTCTAATTCGGGCAGAAAACCAGGCCATTCTTCTAAAACATCTGGCATTTGTAAAAAGGGTTCTAACCTGTCTAGGGTACACCATAAACGAAAAGAAATCTCAACTGGTACCCTCTCAAGAGATTAAATTTCCTGGTGCAAACTTGAATACAACTGCCCAGATGGCTTTCCTTATGCCAGAAAAGCAAATTCATTTGGTGACTTACTTCAAACAGGTGGCCACAAAAACCCTGCTATCTGCAAGGCAAATACTGCAAGCCTTGGGGTTCATGGCCTCCTGCATTCTTCTAACTCCATATGCAAGACTGCATATAAGGAAACTTCAGTAGTACTTAAAACGTTTATGGAGTCAACATTGTCACAGCCTGGAAACAATGATTCCTATCATACCTTGCCTGCGCCTAGAGTTCCTGTGGTAGGCAGAGGCCTGCCTCCAAAACAAGGGACTGCCATTCACACCACCCCCTGTTGCCCAAACCCTAACTACAGATGCATCAGACTATGCATGGGAGGCTCATCTGGCAGGGAAGTGCATTCAGGGCAAATGGAGCCCAATTCAAATGCACCTTCATATCAATCAAAAAGAAATGCTAGCTGTACAGAATGCACTGACAGCCTTCAAGGACTACCTTCTTCCAGGACAATTACTGATAAAGACGGACAATGCCACAGTTATGTGATACATAAACAAGCGGGGGGGGTACACATTCCTACCCCCTCTGCAGACTAGCCATGACATTGTGGAACATGGCCTTGAGCTACCAAATACAGCTACAAGCTCAATTCCTGCCAGGAAAGCATAATGTTCTGGCAGACGAACTAAGCAGAAATGTCATGGACCCTCACGAATGGAGACTGAAACCATGGATTTTCAACATGTTGACTCGCGAATGGGGGAGCCCAGACATAAATCTTTTTGCCTCACCCCAGAACTACCATTTGGACAAATTATGCACAAGAACTCATCACAAAAAAGCCTAGAAGGTGGATGCTCTGTCCATCAGCTGGAAAAAAAACCTCAGTCTATGCCTTTCCCCCTCTGCCTTTACTCACCAAAGTACTAGTAAAAGTCAAACAGGACAAACCAAAAATGATTTTGATTGCTCTGGACTGGCCTCTCCAACACTGGTACCCACTCCTGCGCAGTGTGTCACACATTTTCCCCGTGGCACCTGCCTCAGACACCTTCCTTACTGTCTCAGTACGAGAACCAAATTCTGCACTCTCAGCTCCAAACATTGAATCTTGCAGCTTGGCTAATCAATTAAATTCCCCCTTATTAGCCCTCAGCAAACCTGTGATGGATGTCATTTTGGAGGCGAGAAGACCTAGTACTAGAAAATCTTATGTTGACAAATGGAAAAGATTCTATGCCGGGAATCGGTCTCAAGGGATGAGCACAGCAGTGCCTAATTTACCTCCGATTTTGCAGTACTTAACTGAGATGCTTCACAAGGGCCTGTCTTTTTCTTCAATAAAAATCCATGCCTTAGCTGATGTTCTTCATCTCACATTGCTGCAGTCCTTACATATGGGTAGTCCGCTGTCCTCGGTCGGCCCGAATACCAAAGTATTAGGCTGACGTCGGTCAGGGGTGCTCAGTACTGACATCAGAGCGTCAGGGTATAAGAGCGCATGACCGACGTCATATCCTCAGTCTTTTTTGCCGCATGGTCCGATGCAGAAGCAGCGTTGCAAGTGCCGTTCGGCGTTCTGAAATTTTCGTATTCTGAGTTTCAGACCGAATCCAAGTTGGGCTAAGTACCCGTTGGGATATTTTTGTTTTTCTTGCCTCAGTTAATTCCGGATGTCAGAAAAAGTGAATAATTGTATTTCTTGTGGGAAACAGATACCGCATAGGGATTATCACTCTCTTTGTATTCCTTGTTTGGGACCTAAGCACGACGTGAGGGTGTCGCTTTTGTGCTAAGTTTAATAAGCGCGTCAAGCGTAGGTTAGATTGCGCTAGGCTTGTCTTGATGGCGGTGTAATTATAATATGCCGTCGGATCCTCCGACGCCCGCTACCATGAAGAAGCGCAAAGACAAATCTTTAAAACCCAGACAGGATGAGTCGTCCGTTCCGGACGCCGGCTCTTTAGGAACTACGGGGGATTCTGTGGATCCGGCCGAGGTTTCAGTTGAGTCTCAGGAGGAGACTTTGATTTTGCAAGATGTGGCCTCTCAGGAGGCAGGTCAGGCTGAGGGGGCCTCTCAGGTTACTGTTCTCCCTTCCTTACCTAAGGGGATTAGGCCTTCTCCTTCTGTTTCTAAGGCTTCTTCCAAAGGCAGGGTTAGTTTACCTTTCCCTGGTGTCAGTCCTAGTTCTGCTGGTACTGTGCCTAAAAAGCACATGCTTAAAATGGCAGAAGATTTAATTACTTTGATAAGAGGTTCTATGCCCCCTCCTGATAAGAGGCCCAGAGTGGAGCCAGAGGTGGAGAGTTTGGAACAGGTCTCAGATGATTCAGAGTCTTCGGCTGAAGACATTCAGGATTTTCCTACTTATTCTGATTCTGATGCAGAGGATTCCACTCCTTCTGCTTCTCCTCCAGAAGATTTTTCCTTCTCAGAAACACTTCATTCTATGAGGGAGCATTTTAAATGGGAAGGTCAGGATTTCTCTGATTCACGGAAGAGGCTTAGGGAGTTCTTGTTTTTACCACAACATAGGCCCTTGGCTATACCTCCTGTTTTGGATGTTGTGCAAGATGTTTTCTCTGAGGCTTCCCTTAATCCAGATTCTTTGCCTCCTGCGCCAGTTAAACCAGACAGGTATTACAGAGTACCTGAGGCTCATAAATATTTGTATAAGAGTCCTAGGGCAGACCCAGAAACTATTAGCCAGAGACCTAAGGGTGTCAGGGCTTCTGTTGTAAAGAATCCAGTTCCTATGGATAAAGAGGCTAGAGCTTTGGATAGATGGGGTAAAAAGGTGTATACCTCTTCTACTTAAGCAATGAGGGCTTTGAATTGCCAGTTTCATATGTTAAAGTATCAGAATTTCCTCCTTACTCAACTAAAATCTAAAGTGGATGCTTTGGCAGAGGGCATTGAGTGTAAGGAATTACAGGATTTGGTACATGTTTCTGAACAGGTGGGTAAGCATTCTTTGCAGTGTGGTTTTGATGCTTTACAGGCTTCTTCCAGGGTGGCTGCCACTGGTTCAGTTCTTCGCAGGCACGCCTGGCTTAAGGATCAGAATTTGTCAGAGCATGTTAAAACTAGAATTTTGGATGCTGCTTTACAGTCTGAAGTTTTATTTGGTCCCCCTGTGGAGTCGGTCTTAAAAAAGATGGAAGACAAGGCTAAGTCTATGCAGACTGTTAAAGACTTCTTGCAGGTGCAGCCTCCAAAGTTTAGTAGGAATTGGCCTACTAAGGGTGGCGTATCCTCCTTCTGATTCTCAGTCTAGAGGTAGATCTAGACGTGGTAGGGGCAGAGCTCAGAGTACTTTCAGGCCTAGAACATGGAGTTCACCTGCACAATCTTCAGGTGAGGGCAGGGGCCAGTCCTTTCGTAAACAGGCCCAATGACCTGCATTTTCAGCTGCCAGATTCTTCTTGCCTGGCAGCTCCTTTGGGAGGAAAGTTAGCACTCTTCAAGCAAAACTGGCTTTTAGTCACCCAGGACAAATGGGTATTGGACATTATAAACCGAGGCTACAAGTTTTATTTCCATACAATTGCCTCCTTACAAAGGTATGCCAGACGTTCCTCCTCAACAAAGGGTAGAGGCTTACAAGCAGATTTCTTTACTTCTTCAAATGGGAGCCATACAGCGGTCCCTCTGTCAGAAGTGGGCCTAGGTTTTTATTCTCGCCTGTTTCTAGTACCAAAGAAAGGGAACACGTGGAGACCGATTTTGGATTTATCTATCCTCAACACATTCCTGGACATTCCAAAGTTCAAAATGTTGACGTTGCAACAGCTTTTACCTCTGTTGGGCAAAGATCACTGGATGGTAACTCTGGATCTCAAGGAGGCTTATCTTCATGTTCCTATCAGGCCCAGTTGCAGGAGGTACCTGCATTTTCGGGCTGGGACTTTACATTATCAGTTCTCTGCATTGCCCTTTGGCTTATCTACTGCGCCCAGGGTGTTCACAAAGGTTCTGGCTCCAGTGATAGCCTACTTCAGGTTAAGAGGAATACAAATTTATCCTTATTTGGACGATTGCCTGATTCTTGCTCAAGACAAGTACGAATGTCTTCATCATCTACAGTATGTGATGGCAGTGTTAAGGTGCCTAGGGTATTCTGTGAACGAAACAAAGTCCAGTCTAGTACCCTCTCAGGAACTGTGCTTTCTGGGTGTGAGACTGAATACAGCTTCCCAGATGGCTTTTTTGACCCCGGACAAACAAAAGAACCTTACTCTTTACTTCCATCAATTGTCTCTACGGTCCAGGCTGACTGCAAGGACAGTCCTTCAAGCCTTGGGGTTCATGGCATCTTGTATCCTGGTGCTTCCCAATGCCAAACTGCATATGAGGAAGCTCAATGGTATCTCAAGAACGAGGAGACACAACACTGCCAAGATCTGGACACTGTCATTCAAATAATACCTTGCATTCAAAAGGAATTTTTGTGGTGGGCTCAGGAATGTCACCTAAACAAGGGACTCTCTGTGACCCGACCAGAGGAGTCAGATTCTAACGACAGATGCCTCGGACAAGGCTTGGGAGCACACCTCAATGGAAAATGGGTTCAAGACACGTGGCCTGCCAGACTTCAACATTTGCATATCAACTTGAAGGAGATGTTAGCAGTCCAATTTGCATTGATGGCTTTCAAAGATTTACTTCACCCAGGGCAAGTGTTGATTCAAACAGACAACACAACTGTCATGTGGTACATCAACAAGCAAGGGGAACACATTCGTACCCTCTTTGCAGACAAGTGATGATTTTGTGGGAGACTGCTCTCAGTTTACACCTCAATCTTCAGGCAAGGTTTCTACCAGGAGCACAGAACTCCTTAGCAGATGTGTTGAGCAGACAGATAGTGGATCCCCACGAGTGGAAATTGGATCCTCATGTATTTCGAAGGTTGACAGTGTTATGGGGAACTCCAGACATAGATCTGTTCGCTTCTCCACTAAATTTCCAGTTGCCAAAGTTTTGCACAAAAATGTTTCATCCCACAGCTTGGAAGGTGGATGCTCTATCCTTCAGTTGGAGCAATCTTCACGTCTATGCCTTTCCACCTCTGCCTCTCCTCCCAAAGGTACTCTTGAAGGCCAGACAAGACAAACCATCCATGATTCTAATAGCTCCAGATTGGCCTCGACAGCACTGGTACCCTCTGCTGAGAAGTTTAGTACAGGAGCCTCCATGGCCTTTGCCTTCGATTCCGCACCTTTTGTCACAGGAGGGCAATCATTTCCTCAACGTCAGGATTCAGTCCCTGCATCTAACAGCCTGGCATATTCTGTTCTAGACCCTGGAGGGTCTCAGCTTCCACAACAAGTTTTAAATGTTATTTTGGAGGCCAGAAGGCCTAGTACAAGGAAAGTTTACACTGATAAATGGAGGAGGTTTTTTGTTTGGAGCAAAGCAAAGGACTTTGATGTTTCCAAGCCTGATTTAAGTGTTTCTCTTCAATACCTTACAGATTTATTAGACAAGGGTTTGTCTTTCTCCTCTATAAAGGTTCATGCTGCAGCCATTTCTGCTCACTATGACTGTGACCCTCCTTTGTTCTCTCATCCTTTGTTTAAACAATTTCTTAGAGGGGCAAAGAACATAAGACCCCCACATAGAGCTCCTACTCTTGCCTGGGATCTCAATTTTGTGTTGGAAAAACTTACTTTACCTCCTTTTGAGCCTGCAGCTACTGCCGAATTGAAGTTTTTGTCCTGGAAGACTGCTTTTTTGTTGGCCATCACGTCTGCAAGAAGGGTTTCTGAATTACAGGCCCTTATGGCAGTTGAACCCTTCCTAATTTTTCATAAGGATAGGGTATCTTTACGTACTAATCCTACTTTTATGCCTAAGGTGGTTTCTAATGTGGCCTTGAACCAAACTATTCATTTGCCTACTTTTTATGCAGATCCCCAAAATAAAGGGGAGAAGATTTTGCACACTTTGGATATTCACAGGCAGTTGCGTTATTATTTGAGCAGAACTACAGGGTTCAGACAGTCTCAGCAGTTGTTTGTTTCTTTTGCCTTGGGTTCTCAGGGAAAGCCTGTTTCTAAACAAACTATTTCTAAGTGGATTAGTTTTGCATTGCTTTCTGTTATTCCCATCAGGGCAACGAGACTCCCGCTGGAATCAGCCCTCATTCCACTAGGGCTACTGCTACCTCTACAGCCTTTTTTAAGGGGGGTGGCTACTAAAGATATTTTGGAAGCAGCTACTTGGAGTTCAGTGCATACTTTTTCTAAACATTACCACCTTCCTCTTTATTCTAAATCTAGGGCTGGATTTGCCACTGCAATATTACAGGGCATTTTGGCAGCTCCTAATGCTTTATGATTTTGCCAACCTCCCTTTACCTCTGCTTTGGGATTCTACCCATATGTAAGGACTGCAGCAATGTGAGATGAAGAACATAGTACAGTTTTGTACCTACCATAAATGTAGATGTTCGAAGATCCACATTGCTGCAATCAAATTAACCCTCCCTCCTTCCCCTCTATAGTTTGGAATGGTTGTATGGTTTGGGTGGTAGCAGTGATTTGTACATATTTTGTTTTTGGCTGTGGGCTTTCTTTTTAGGGCCTTCTGACATCTGGGGCAAGAAAAGACTGAGGATATGACGTCGGTCATGCGCTCTTATACCCTGACGCTCTGATGTCAGTACTGAGTGCCCCTGACCGACGTCAGCCTAATACTTTGGTATTCGGGCCGACCGAGGACAGTGGACTACCCATATGTAAGGACTGCAGCAATGTGGATCTTCGAACATCTACATTTATGGTAGGTACAAAACTGTACTTTTCAGTTCATTACAACACAGACCCCCCCCCCCTTCTCACATCCTCTTCTAAAGCAGTATCTCAGAGGGGCCAAAAACCAAAGACCACCCAGGAGAGCACCAACCCGTGCCTTGGGACCTTAACGTTGTATTGGAGAAACTCACTCTATCTCCTTTCGAGCCAGCTGCAACTGCAGACTTAAATTTTTTTTCCTGGAAAACAGCCTTCCTTTTGGCAATCACTTCAGCTAGAAGGATATCTGAATTACAGGCCCTTATGGCAGTGGAGTCTTTCATCATCTTTCATGCAGACAGGGTGTCACTCAGGACCAATCCATCATTCATACCCAAGGTGGTATCCAGTGTGGCTCTTAATCAGTCCATTCATTTGCCAACTTTCTTTCCCAATCCACAGAATAAGGGGGAGTGGATTCTACATTCATTGGATGTACACAGACAACTTAGATTCTACTTGGATAGGACTAAGTCTCAAAGAAAATCTGACCTTTAAGGCCCCTGAGCCAGTGGTAAACATTACTCAAACCGCTGAATCACTTACAAATGCCTTCTACCAGCACCTACAGGACTGCATGGATCAGGCAATCCCAAACAAAACTAAGACTCTCTGTACCAAAGGCAAGCGTCCAGTCTGGTGGACCCCAGCCATAAACAAGCTCTACAACAAAAGGAGGAAGCTACTACAAGATAGAGCAAAATCCTTGAAAGGTAAGACACCTTTGATCATTATAAGTAAAAAACTAAGAGCTCTCATAAAATCATCCAAGGCAAATTTTGAGAGAAAAATCGCCAAGGACTCTAAAGACAATCATAAGGCCTTCTTTAGCTATGTTAGAAACCTAGGAGGAAACTCCCAGATATGCTCAGAATTAGTTCAAAATGATGTGAAAATTACTGAACCTACACACATTGCTAACATACTGGCTGACAGGTTCAGTGCAAACTTCTCCCTCCCCAAAAGGAGAGATATCTATTCCAGAGGATTGTAGCCCCAAACATCTCCAACGCCCAGGTGAGAACTGCCCTCACTAAGGCAAAAACACAGCATCCATGGGACGGATGGTGTCCCCTGTGTGCTTCATGAACTCAACGAGGAATTAAACCCACAGTTAGGACAGCTGTTTAATCTTAGCCTCACCTCAGGATACGCACAAGGAGTGGCGCACGACTGTGGTCCCACTTCATAAGGCGGTGCCTCCACAGACCCTGGAAATTACCGCCCATTAGCTTGACAAGCCTTATCTGCAAAGCCATGGAGAGGATCATAATGGAACTCATAAATAAAGACATAGGGAACTTGCAGACTTTGGATCCAACCCAGTTTGGCTTTGTCAAAGGCAGATCCTGCCTCTTAAACTTGGTTGACTTTTGAGACAGTCACCAAGGCCATTGATGAGGAAAGGCAGTCCATACAGCCTACCTCGACCTGGCAAAGGCCTTCGACACAATACCCCACTCAGGTATCATCGAAAAACTCATCAGCTTGAATGTAAACCCATACATCACAAGATGGGTTGCAAACTGGCTAACAACAGAACCCACAGGGTCAGAGTTGCTGGAGCCATGTCAGACTCAAAGCCTGTCACAAATGGTGTCCCACAGGGCTCAGTCCTGGGTCCACTCTTGTTCGGCATCTACTTTTCTGAAGTACAAGCAAACACAGGAGGGTTATGGCTGACAAAGTTTGCAGATGACTGCAAACTGGGCCATAGTCGGAAAACACATCTGACACAGATATCCTCCAGAAGGGCCTCACAGAAGCGGATAACTGGTGCCAGAGCCATGGCCTGAAGTTAAGCGCCAAAAATGCATAGTCATACCCTTCGGAAAAACAAGGTTACCCTAGCTACCATATAGGTGACAATCCACTGAGCACAGAAAAAGTCATCAGGGATCTGGGGACCCAAGTTGACAGTAGTCTTCGTTTGACACTCATGTTGCTAAAGTAGTTAGGAAAACCTTCTATATCGCCCACCTGATCATGGAGGGATTCACATCTAGGTCAAGGGAGGTCATCGTCCCCTGTACTCATCACTCATTAGACCTATGATTGAGTACAATGCCCGTTCGAATGTATCTGACCAGACACCTGATGCAGCTTGAAAGGCCCCAAAAGTTCCTCACCAAAAGGATAAAGGGTCTCAAAAATATGTCTTATGCTGCCCGACTGAAAGACCTCCAGCTTTATTCAGTCTCATACCGCTTGCTCAGAGGTGACCTGTGCCTGACATATAAGGCCATGTCAAACCCAGATTTGATGAATATGCTTCACCTCAAAAAATCTAGATCCCTCAGAACCACAAGGGCGGGAGACTTAAACCTTGACACGGTTATAAATAGAACGTGCTGGAGGGACAGATTCATCACCCAGAGACTCCCTATGCTGTGGAACAAAATCCCGGTACATGTGAGGCAGAGCACCTCGCTGGCCTTGTTCAAGAGGAATCTTGACCAATGGATGGGAGATCGCAGATATACCCCAGGGATTACTTCAGTGTCACTGCTTGACAGAGGCACAGAAAAATGATAGGCATAGTTTTTATTCAAACTAAAGGGGTGGCGAAAGCCACATAACTATGGGCTAGGCTTATAAATGCCCTTGGGCAGATAGCCTAGTATGAACCTATGAACCTATGAACCTATGAACTGCTGGTAGCATTGGCTGCAGGGGCAGAGGGGAAGGCTATTTCAAAGCAAACCATTTCTAAATGGATAGGTTCATAGGTTCATACTAGGCTATCTGCCCTAGGGCATTTATAAGCCTATCCAGAGTGTGTTTGACTTTCGCCAGCCATTTTAAATTAATTTTGCTATGCCTTTTTTTGAGGTTAGTATACTGTGCCTCTGTCTAACAGTGACACAGAAGTGATAGCCGGGGTAAACCTACGATCTCCCATCCACTCATCAAGATTCCTCTTGAAGAGAGTCAATGTGGGACTCTGCCTAACCTGGACTGGGATTTTATTCCAGAGTGAAGGGAGCCTCTGGGTTATGCATCTGTCCCTCCAGCATGTCCTATTTATTTCAGTGCTGAGGTTCAAGTCTCTCGGCCGTGGCTCGATGGGATTTGGATTTTCTGAGGTGCAGCATGTCCATTAATTCTGGGTTGGACATGGCTTTATACGTCAGGCACAGATCGCTCTGAGCAGGCGGTATGCCACTGAGTAGAGCTGGAGTTTCTTTAACCGGGCAGCATATGGCATCTGTTTGAGCCCTTTGATCCTCTTGGTGAGGTACTTTGGGCCTTTCCAGTTGCTGCAGGTGTCTGGTAAGGTACATCCCAAAGGGGCATTGTACTCAATTATGGGCCTGATGAGGGATGAGTAAAGAGGCACGATGACCTCCCTGATCTAGATGTGAATCCCTTCATGATTAGGTGGGCTATATAAAATGTTTTTCTAACCACTTTGGCCATGTGGTTGTCAAATGAGAGATTGCTAGCAACTTGGGTCCCCAGGTCCCTAATGACTTCTTCTGTACTTAATGGATTACCACCTATGTGGTAATTTGTGGGCACTTTGTTTTGCCAAAGGGGATGACTATACACTTTTGGCGTTTAGCTTCAGGCCATGGCTCTGGCACCAGTTGTCTGTTTCTATGAGGCCCTTTTGGAGGATGCTTGTGTCGGCTGGAGAGTTGATTATGGCGCCCAGTTTGCAGTCATCTGCGAACTTGGTCAGCCACAGTCCTTCCGTGTTGGCCTGTACCACCGAGAAATATATACCGAACAAGAGAGGTCCCAGGACTGAGCCTTGTGGGACGCCACTTGTAACTGGTTTGGAGTCTGACATGGCTCCAGCAATTCTAACCATGTGGGTTCTGTCCTTGAGCCAGTTTGCAACCCATCTAGTGACATAGGGGTTTATATTTAAGCTGGTGAGTTTATCTATGATGCCTGAGTGGGGGTATTGTATTGAAGGCTTTTGCAAGGTCCAGGTAGGCTGTGTGGACCACCTTCCCCTCGTCAATGGCCTTGGTGACTGTTTCAAAGAAATCGACCAGGTTTAAGAGGCAGGATCTGCCCTTAATAAAGCCAAAATGGGTAGGATCCAGTGTCTGTAGGTCCCCAATATCTTTATTTATGAGGTCCATGATGATCCTTTCCATAGCTTTGCAGACCAAGCTAGTCAGGCTTATGGGGTGATAGTTTCCAGGATCCGTTGAGGCACCACGTTTGTGGAGAGGGACCACTGTTGCTGTACGCCACTCTTTGGGTACATATCCTGTAGTAAGGCTAAGATTGAACAGTAATTTTATGTTTGGGTTTAGCTCTTCTTGGAGTTCATGTAGGAGGGCCCCGGGACACCATCTGGTCCCATTGATGCTATGTTTTTTGCTTTGGAGAGGGCGGCTCTTACCTGAGCATCTGAGATGTCAGGGTGGCAGCACTCTGTTGGGATAGATATTTGCCCTTTTGGTGGAGGTGGGGTTTGCACTGAACCTGTCAGCTAGGATGTTAGCAATGTCTGTGGGCTCAGTGTATTTTTTGTCATTTTGGACTAATTCTGAGCATATCTGGGAATTCCCACCCAGGTTCCTAACATAACTAAAGAAAGCCTTGTGATTATCCTTAGTGTCCTGTGCAATTTTTCTCTCGAGCTGGCCTTAGACGATTTTATGAGTGCCCGTCGTTTTTTCTAATACTGATCAGAGATGCCTTCCCTTTTTGGGATTTTGCTCTATCATGTAGTAGCTTTCTCCTTCTATTGTATAGTTTGTTTATGGCTGGGGTCCACCAGACAGGACGTCTGCCTTTGGAGGATTGGGTCTTGGTTTTATTTGGGATTGCATGATCCATGCATTCCTGAAGGTGTTCATAGAATGCGTTTATAAAGGATTCTGCTGTCTGGGCCGTATTTTCCACAGGCCCGGGGGCTTTGAAGGATTTTGCCTCGGTTTTGAGGTGTGTGAAATTTGCTTTAGAGAAGTTTTTTACTGTGGTTTTCTGGGCAGGGGGTGGGGTCGGGATGTGAATATCCAGTGAGATTAGTTTATGGTCTGATCTTACCAGTGAGGGATACACTTCTGGTCTGGAGCATAGTGTCCCCATGTTGGTGATGATCAGGTCCAGTATGTTTTCCCCTCTTGTTGGAGTGGTAACAAGTTGTTCCATAGCATTTGAGTTTATAAATTCTAGGAACCTTTGGGCTAGGGTGTTGGAGCTAGAGTAATGCTCCCAGTCTATGTTTGGGTAGTTGAAGTCCCAATATAATGGTGTTTGGAGAGACCTTCATATTTTCCAGTATTCTCAGGAAGGCCGAGTGGGGTTCCTGTGTTTGGGAGGGTGGTCTGTAGCAGGCTATAAACTGGAAGGCAGTTTTACCCACAGTTAATTGCACATGGATAGTCTCTGATGCTTTGCTGTGCCACCAACCTGGAGGTGTGGGTATCTTTGACGAATATTGATACTCCCTCCTTTTGTGGTTCGGTCCAAGTTTTGGGGCGAAAAGCATGATATGAGGTATAACCTGGTAGTGCTGGGGTGCTCTCGGGAGCCTTGAACCAGGTTTCTGTTACTGCACAGATATCGATGTTCTCCATGCTAAGGAGAGTTTCGAGTGCGTGCATCTTGAGATTTAGACTTCTGGCGTTGAGTAGCATTACTCTTAGATGTTCTTCATCTCACATTGCTGCAGTCCTTACACTTGGGGGTAGTCCGCTGTCCTCGGTCGGCCCGAATATCAAAGTATTAGGCTGACGCCGGTCAAGGCGCTTAAGACTGACATCAGGACGTCAGGGTACAAATGCGCATGACCGACGTCATATCCTCAGTCTTTTTTGCCGCATGGTCCGATGCAGAAGCAGCGTTGCAAGTGCCGTTGGCGTTCTGAAATTTTTCGAATTCGGAGTTTCAGACCGAGTCAAAGTTGGCTAAGTACCCGTTGGGAATATTTTAGTTTTTCTTGCCTCAGTGGTTTACCGGATGTCAGAAAGTGAATAACTGTATTTCTTGTGGGAAGCAGATACCGCATAGAGATTATCATACTTTGTGTATTCCTTGTTTAGGGCCTGAGCACGGCGTTGTTGGGTGTCGCTTTTGTGCTAGGTTTAATAGCGCACTATTGCGAAGGTTAGATTGTGCCAGGTTGGTCTTCGGAAGCGGTGCAATTGCAATATGCCGTCGGATGCTCCGGCGCTTCTTCAAGAAGCGCAAAGACAAAGCAGCTAAACCCAGGCAAGAAGAGTCGCCCGTGCGGACGCCGGTTCTTGGGCGTCAGTGGAACCGGTGGTTCCACCGGAGGCTTCTCTGGAGTCCCAGGGGGAGACTTTGATATTGCAGGATGTGGCCTCTCAGGAGGCAGGTCAGGCTGAAGGGGCTTCCCAGGTTACTGTACTCCCCTCCCTTCCTAGGGTGGTTAGGCCCTCTCCTTCTGTTTCCAAGGCTTCTCCCAGAGGCAGGCCAGGTTTAGCTTCTGTTGGTGTCACTCCTAGTTCTTCAGGATCTGTGCCCAAGAAGCACATGCTCAAAATGGCAGAAGATTTAATTACTTTGATTAGAGGTTCTTTGCCCCCTCCTGATAAGAGGCCTAGGGTGGAACCAGAGTTGGGGAGTTTTGAGCAGGTTTCGATGTTTCAGAGTCTTCGCTGAAGACTTGCAGGAGTATTCTCCTTATTCTGATTCTGATGTGGATGATTCTACTCCTTCTGCTTCTCCTCCCGAGGATTTTTCTTTTTCAGAGACTCTTCATTCTGTGAGGGAACATTTTAAGTGGGAAGGTCAGGACTTCTCTGATTCCAGGAAAAGGCTTAGGGAATTTTTGCTTTTACCCCAGCATAGGCCTTTGGCTATTCCTCCTGTTCTGGATGTTGTGGAAGATGTGTTTGCAGAGGCTTCACTTAATCCTGATTCTTTGCCTCCTGCTCCTGTTAAACCGGACAGGTATTACAGGGTGCCTGAAGCTCATAAATATCTGTATAAGAGTCCTAGGGCGAACCCAGAAACAGTTAGTCAGGGACCTAAAGGTGTCAAGGCCTCTGTGGTAAAAAATCCGGTTCCTCCAGATAAAGAGGCCAGAGCTTTGGATAGATGGGGAAAGAAAGTCTATACTTCTTCCACCTTAGCTATGAGGGCTTTGAATTGCCAGTTTCACATGTTGAAATATCAAAACTATCTTCTTTCTCAATTGAAGTCTAAGGTAGATGCTCTGTCGGAAGGCATTGAGTGTAAAGAATTACAAGATTTGGTACATGTTTCTGAACAGGTGGGTAAGCATTCTTTACAATGTGGATTTGATGCTGTACAGGCCTCATCTAGGGTGGCTGCCACTGGGTCAGTTCTTCGCAGGCACGCCTGGCTGAGGGATCAGAACTTATCTGACCATGTTAAGACAAGGATTTTAGATGCTCCTTTACAGTCTGATGTATTGTTTGGTTCACCTGTGGAGGCAGTTTTAAAGAAAATGGAAGACAAGGCTAAGTCTATGCAGACTGTTAAAGATTTTTTGCAAGTTCAGCCTCCGAAGTTTAGTAGGAATTGGCCTGCTAAGGGGTGGACGTACCCTTCTTATGATTCACAGTCTAGGGAAGATCTAGACGTGGTAGGGGTAGAGCTCAGGGCTCTTTCAGACCTAGAACAGGGAGTTCACCTGCACAGTCTTCGAGTGAAGGCAGGGGCCAGTCCTTTCGTAAACAGGCCCAATGACCTACCTTTTCAGCTGCCAGAGCCTTCTTGTCTGGCAGCACCCTTGGGAGGAAGGTTGGCACTCTTCAAAGAAAATTGGAGTTTAATTACCCAGGACAGATGGGTATTGGATATTATACACCAAGGTTACAGGTTTTATTTCCATACCTTGCCTCCTTTCAAAGGCATGCCAGACGTTCCTCCTCAGCAAAGAATAGAGGCTCACAAACAAATTTCTCTGCTGCTGCAAATAGGGCCCATACAGCCGGTCCCTCTGCCAGAAGTAGGCCTAGGATTTTATTCTCGCCTGTTCCTAGTACCAAAGAAGGGGAACACGTGGAGACCAATTTTGGATTTATCTATCCTCAACACTTATCTGGACATTCCCAAGTTCAAAATGTTGACGTTACAACAGCTTTTACCTCTGCTGGGCAAAGATCACTGGATGGTGACTCTGGATCTCAAGGAAGCTTACCTTCATGTTCCTATCAGGCTAAGTTGCAGGAAGTATCTGCGTTTCGAGCCGGACTTTTCATTATCAGTTCTCTGCATTGCCCTTTGGCTTATCTACTGCCCAGAGTGTTCACAAAGGTTCTGGCTCCAGTGATAGCTTTCTTCAGGCTAAAAGGAATACAGATCTATCCTTATTTGGACGATTGCCTGATTCTGGCCAAAGGAAGGGACGAGCTTCTTCATCATTTGCAATATGTGATAGCAGTGCTAAGATGCCTGGGGTATTCTGTGAACGAAATAAAGTCCAGTCTAGTACCCTCTCAAGACATGTGCTTTCTGGGTGTGAGACTGAATACAGCATCTCAGAGGGCCTTTTTGACCCCGGACAAACAAAAGAATCTTTCCCTTTACTTCCATCAATTGCCTCATCAGTCCAGGCTGACTGCAAGGACAGTCCTTCAAGCCTTGGGGTTCATGGCATCTTGTATTCTGGTGCTTCCCAATGCCAAACTGCATATGAGGAAGCTACAATGGTATCTCAAAAATGTATGGACACAGCACTGCCAAGATTTGGACACTGTCATTTAGATAATACCTTGCATTCAAAAGGAATTTTTGTGGTGGGCTCAGGAATGTCACCTAAACAAGGGACTCTCTGTGACCCGGCCAGAGGCGAGTCAGATTCTAACGACAGATGCCTCAGACAAAGCTTGGGGAGCTCATCTAAATGGAAAGTGGATACAAGACACGTGGCCTGCCAGACTACAACATCTACATATCAACTTGAAGGAGATGTTAGCAGTCCAATTTGCATTAATAGCTTTCAAGGATTTACTTCTTCCAGGGCAGGTGTTGATTCTAACAGACAACACAACTGTCATGTGGTACATCAACAAGCAAGGGGAACACATTCTTATCCTCTATGCAGACAAGCAATGATTTTGTGGGAGACTGCTCTCAGTTTACAGCTCAATCTTCAGGCAAGGTTTCTGCCGAGCACAGAACTCCTTAGCAGATGTGTTGAGCAGGCGAATTATGGATCCCCACGGTGGAAATTGGATCCTCATGTATTTCAGAAATTGACAGTGTCATGGGGAACTCCAGACATAGATCTGTTCGCTTCTCCACTAAACTACCAGCTGCCAAAGTTTTGCACAAAAAGGTTTCATCCCACAGCTTGGAAAGTGGATGCTCTTTCTTTCAATTGGAGCAATCTTCATGTGTATGCCTTTCCACCTCTGCCTCTCCTCCCAAAGGTACTCCTAAAGGTCAGACAGGACAAGCCAAAGATGATTCTAATAGCTCCAGATTGGCCTCGACAGCACTGGTACCCATTACTGAGAAGTCTGGTTGGAGCCTCCATGGCCTTTGCCTTCGATTCCACACCTGCTGTCTCAAGAGAACAGTCATTTACTCAATGTCAAACTTCACTCTCTTCACCTGACAGCCTGGCATATTCTGTTTTAAACCCTGGAGGGTCTCAGCTTCCAGCAAGTTTTGATGTTATTTTGGAGGCCAGAAGGCCTAGTACAAGGAAAGTATACGAGATAAATGGAAGAGATTTTATTTTGGAGTGCAGCAAAGGAATTTGATGTTGCTAAGCCTAATTTAAGTGTGGCTCTTCAATATCTTGTTGAGTTACTGGACAAAGGTTTGTCCTTCTCTTCTATTAAGATTCATGCTGCAGCTATTTCTGCTCACTATGACTGTGATCCACCATTGTTTTCTCATCCTTTGTTTAAGCAATTCCTTAGAGGGGCATAGAATATAAGACCCCACAGAGCTCCTACTCCTGCTTGGGATCTCAATTTTGTGTTGGAGAAACTCACTCTACAACCTTTTGAGCCTGCAGCTACTGCCGAGTTGAAATATTTATCATGGAAGACTGCTTTTTTGTTGGCCATTACCTCTGCGAGAAGGGTTTCTGAATTACAGGCCCTTATGGCAGTTGAGCCTTTCTTAATTTTCCATAAGGATAGGGTATCTTTACGTACTAATCCTTCCTTTATGCCTAAGGTGGTTTCTAGTGTGGCTTTAAACCAAACTATTCATTTGCCTACTTTTTATGCAAACCCCCAAAATAAAGGGGAAAAGATTTTGCACACCTTGGATATACACAGGCAGTTGCGATATTATTTGAGCAGAACTAAAGGGTTCAGGCAGTCTCAGCAGTTGTTTGTTTCTTTTGCTTTGGGTTCTCAGGGCAAGCCTGTGTCAAAACAAACTATTTCTAAGTGGATTGGGTTTTATATTGCTTTCTGTTATTCCCATCATGGTAAGGAGGTTCCAGCTGGGATTAGGCCTCATTCCACTAGAGCTACTGCCACTTCTACAGCTTTTTAAGGGGTGGCAACTAAAGATATTTTGGAGGCAGCTACTTGGAGTTCAGTGCATACTTTCTCTAAGCATTACCACCTTCCACTTTACTCTAAATCTAGGGCTGGGTTTGCCACTGCTATTTTACAGGGCATTTTGGCAGCTCCTACTACTTTATAGTTTTGCCATCCTCCCTTACCTCTGCTTTGGGATTCTACCCAAGTGTAAGGACTGCAGCAATGTGAGATGAAGAACATAATACAGTTTTGTACCTACCATAAATGTAGATGTTCGAAGATCCACATTGCTGCAGTCCAACCCTCCCTCCTTCCCCTCTGTTGTTAGAGGTGGTTGTGTGGTTTGGGTTGTAAATATTGTGCATATTGTATATATTGTTCATATGATTAGTGCAAGGGTGGTTGGTTGTTTTTTGCTGTCTTTTGGTTTTGACCTTTCTGTTTAGGGTCTTCTGACATCTGGGGCAAGAAAAGACTGAGGATATGGCGTCGGTCATGCGCATTTGTACCCTGACGTCCTGATGTCAGTCTTAAGCGCCTTGACCGACGTCAGCCTAATACTTTGATATTCGGGCCGACCGAGGACAGCGGACTACCCCCAAGTGTAAGGACTGCAGCAATGTGGATCTTCGAACATCTACATTTATGGTAGGTACAAAACTGTACTTTTCTTATCCCTTGTGATACCTATGGAGGTGGGTTTGTCTTTTGAGCCTTGCCTAAAAAAGGCACTATGGGGGTAGCAAGAGGCCTTTGCCAATATCCGAAAGCCCAGGGGTGACAGGTGCAAGCTGTCCCTAGCGAAGCATCGTGGCTTGTCGAGCATGTCATCCCAGGCTGACAGGCATTGGATCCCCTTTGAATGACATCAACACTTAAGCCAGTTGTTGAAATTGATCATCTTGTCTTCATATTGTGGCATCATTCTTGGTGAGGGTAAGATGCTACTCAAGGTCAGGGTCATACCGGCCTGGGCTACATGCTCAGAGAGCTCCTCTGTCTCTTTTCATGTAGTCCAGGGAGGTACGTCTCAGGTCATTCACACCAGCATGGACAATGACTGAGTCATATTTGTACTTGCCTTGGTGTGACCTGAGTGCTTGTGTTATGTGGCGGATCCTAGCGCCCGATAGGCAGCTCACCGTGACCTTCTCCTTGTTCAGCCTGGTGAGCGGGACGTCAGTGTGCCTGATGATAGAGTCACCTATTACAAGTGTATCAGGTGTGTTGTTTAGCCTTCAGGGCTGTGACTGTTCGGCACACTGGATTTGTGAGCTATGTGTTGCACGTGTTTTGTTTTGGGGTAGCGGTTGCTTGGGTGTCTGCTTTGGAGTTCTCTGCTGCTTAGGCAGATTTTTATTTAGAGCCTCCGAGTATGTTTTTGTGTGTTTATGTGTTTGGTTTGTTGTGGTAGGTCTATGTGAGACTGGAATTGTAGTGAGTGTGGTTTCCTTCTCCTCCTGACTGGTTACGCCAGTACTGAGTTGAGAGAGCTTAGCCTCCAGTTTGGCTATATGGTTGCATCTCTCACATGTGTTGGAATTTGTTGGGAGGAGGAGAGGGTTGTCTGTGTACATGAGGCAGTTGTAACATTGCCTCAAGATTCCCAGATTCACCAGCTGGACCGGAGAGGAGATTGACAACTGACCTTTGGACATGCTAGAATAATATTGGGAATTCCTTTATAATTGAAAAAAAGGGCCAATGGGGAACAAGGTACTCAAGGGGAGTTTGTGAGGGTGTAGTGCTTTTAATTATTTAGAGCTGACTTATATAATTGCTTTAGTGAGCAAGTGCGAGGTAACTTAAATGCAATGTGTTACAGGTAACTTTAATGCAAAAACGACAAACAGTAACTTTCTTTCAAGTGAAACAAGGAAATAAGTACAGTAAGCAATGCAGATATCACTAGGGATCCACAGAAGTGCTAAAAGGCCGCGTTTCAGGTGGAATTAGCATTTCAGGGAAATAAACAAACAAGCATACAAACAAAGCTAGATTCAGCAGGCCTGGATCTAGTCTATGCTACAGCAAACAAGGTGTACCAATTTCAGTAAGAAACAGTTAGAATATGCAGGCACTATAAGCCTTTAACCAGAAATTCCCTGCTCAGAAGGGCAGAGTCCAGCCTCTCCTCCCACAAGAGTGCAGACCGCAATCCTTCTTAACGTAAAATAACTGGCCTGAAGCCCAAGTGCTTAAATCAGAACTAATACACTTTTAGAATAACATACACTGAGCTCTCAATCAGCAGTTCCCAACTTAGAAGGATGTAAGCTACCTGTCCTGCCACCACAGTGCAGGCCACAAACCTTCCTAATGTAAAACAACTGGTCTGAAGCCCAAGTACTTAATCCAAAAGACTTTAATCAAGTTACTACCAGCAGTAATAAATACAACTGAATACTTTAAAGAATGCCTGGATTAGTGCTCAAGTTATACAAACAAAGCTAGATTCAGCAGGCCTGGATCTAGTCTATGCTACAGCAAACAAGGTGTACCAATTTCAGTAAGAAGCAGTTCAAATATGCAGGCACTATAAGCCTTTAACCAGAAATTCCCAGCTCAGAAGGACAGAGTCCAGCCTCTCCTCCCACAAGAGTGCAGAACACGAACCCTCTTAATGTAAAATAACTGGCCTCAAGCCCAAGTGCTTAAACCAGAATTAATACACTTTTAGAATAACAGACACTGAGCCCTCAATCAACAGTTCCCAACTTAGTAGGATGTAAGCTACCTGTTCTGCCACTACAGTGCAGACCACAAACCGTCTTAATGTAAAACTGGTCTGAAGCCCAGGTGCTTAAACTAAAAGGCTTAGAATGAGTTACATCAAGCAGTAATAAATACAGTTGAGTACTTTTAAGATGACGCAAAAGCAAAATAAAGTAGGAAAAAACACAAATACAGTAAAAGCAGGTACATTTATTTTATTTATTTATTTATTTATTTTGTGGAAAGAGAGAAAGGAGTAGCAGAAACTAAGCTGATTGGCCTTTTCAAATGCTCTCCCTGTACTGGGAAGAATGAGGTAATGACACTAGACTGGGAGGAGGGTCCCAGATCAAATTTACACTAGGGGCGGGCAACTGCAAAGCCACCAACTATAAAAACACTATACCATCAGGGAGGGTGGGAAACAAACTGCAGAAATGTTACTCACAGCTGAAAAGCAGCAGTGAGCCTTTAAATGAAAGTTTTAAACAGCTAAAGGAGCCACTAGAAAAAAGAGTTTAACTGCAACAAGTTATCATAAACAAACAACCCAACAGATGCTTAATAAGAGTGGACAATTTCCAGTTGATACCTCACACACAGTGAAACTAGCTAGAAAAAATACACAGTACACAAAGTGCTATAAACAACAAAGAAATAAAGAACAAAATAAACAAAAAACAGGATACTTAATGTTATATATTATAGCTCCGAGTTTGCTGAGTGTCCTTCTTTCGATTAGCTCACTGTAAAATGCCATTGTATTAATTTCTATTATAAGTACCATGGAAAACCTATCCCCCAGGGGATCAGATCACATTTCACCAGGACTGCATCTACTTAAGCAGCCTTTCTCTGAGGTGTTCCTACCAGGGATATTCTAGAAGCTGCTACCTGGAGTTCAGTTCATACGTTCACCAAGCATTACCACTTACCAATTTTCTCTAAATCCAGAGCTGGCTTTGCCACTGCTGTTTTGCAGAGCCTTATAGCTGGTCCTAATGCTGTATAAATCCATACTCCCAACCTTAGCTTTGGGAATCTACCCAATGTAATGACTGCAACAGTGAAACACGATGAACATAGTACAGTTGTGTACAGTTACCATAAATGTAGATGTTCGAGTGTATTCACTGTTGCAGTCCTGGTTACCCTCCCTCCAGCCCCCTGTTTTTTCTTTTACTATACCTCTTCTTTCTTTTAATATGCTTAAAAGCATTTTTGGTGTATTTGCTTTTGTTTGGAGGTATATTTTTGTGTTTCTAATTTTATTTATATATATATATATCTCCCCATTTGGGGGGCACCTGACATCTGGGGCAAGACAAACTGATGTAATGGTGTCGGCTGCATGTTTTATACCCTTGACAACCTGATGTCATGGAAGAAGGGACAGCAACCGACGCAGGACCCTAGACTTTATTAATCAGGCCGACTGAGGGCAACCTGCCAGCAGATACCCAAATGTAATGACTGCAACAGTGAATACTCTCGAACATCTACATTTATGGTAAGTGTACACAACTGTACTTTCTTATGCTTGGCAAAAGACGCCTGGTTAGCAACACTAGATTTAAAAGAAGCATACCTGCACATCCCAATCAGGGAATCTTGCAGAAGATACCTACGCTTCAAAGCAGGCTACATGCACTGTCAGTTCTCTGCACTGCCCTTTGGCTTATCTACTGCGCCCAGGGTATTCACAAAGTGCCTAGCTCCAGTTATTGCATTTTGCAGGCAAAGATGTATTCAAATATACCCATACCTGGACGACTGTCTAATTCAGGCAGAAAGCCAGGACATACTTTTGAATCATCTGGCCATTGTAAAAGGGTTCTAACTTGTCTGGGGTACACCATAAACAAAAAGAAATCACAACTGGTACCCTGTCAACAAATTACATTCCTGGGAGCAAGCTTGAATACAAACTTCCCAGATGGCTTACCTCATGCCAGAAAAGCAAATTCATTTGACAGCCTACTTCAAACAAGTGGCCACAAAAACTCTGCTATCTGCAAGACAAATACTGCAAGCCTTGGGGTTCATGGCCTCCTGCATTCATCTAATTCCATATGCAAGACTGCATATGAGGAAACTACAGTGGTATCTAAAAAGCCTATGGAGTCAACATTCTCACAGCCTAGAAACAATGATTCCTATCAAATCTTGCCTACACCTAGAGTTCCTTTGGTGGGCAGACACCTGCCACCAAAACAAAGGACTACCTTTCACACCACCCCCTGCCACCCAAACCCTAACAACAGATGCATAAGACTACGCATGTGGGGCTCACCTGGCAGGGAAGTGCATTCAGGGCAAATGGAACCCAAGTCAAATGCACCTGCATTTCAATCAAAAAGAAATGTTAGCTGTACAGAATGCTCTGACAGCCTTCAAGGACTACATTCTTCCAGGACAACTAATGGTAAAGACGGACAACACCACAGTTGTGTGGTGCATAAACAAGCAGGGGGGGTACACATTCTTACCCCCTCTGCAGACTAGCCATGGCATTGTGGAACACAGTCTTGAGCTACCAAGTGCACCTACAAGCTCAATTCCTGCCAGGAAAATTAAATACACTGGCAGACGGACTAAGCAGAAACTTCATGGACCCACACGAGTGGAAACTGAAACCAAGGATTTTCAACATGTTGACAAGTGAATGAGGGAGCCCAGATATAGACCTGTTTTCCTCCCCCCAGAGCTACCAATTGGACAAATTGTGCACAAGGACTCCCCACACAAGCCTGGAAAGTGTATGCTCTGTCCTTCAGCTGGAAAAAAACTATCAGTCTGTGCCTTTCCCCCACTGTCTCTGCTCTCCAAAGTGCTACTAAAAGTCAAACAGGACAAACCAAGGATGATTTTGATTGCTCCAGACTGGCCGCACCAACACTGGTACCCCCTCCTGCTCAGTGTCTCATGGTTATCTCCATGGCACCTGCCTCAGACTCCTCTGCTGTCTCAGCAGGAGAACCAGATTTTGCACCCTCAGCTTCCAACACTGAACCTTGCAGCCTGGCTAATTACTTAAACTCTCTATTACCATCCCTCAGCAAACCTGTAGTGGATGTCATCTTAGAGGCAAGGATGCCTAGTACTAGAACATTTTATGCTGAAAAATGGAAAAGATTTTGTGCCTGGAACCAATGTCAAGGGATGAGCACAGCAGCACCCAGTTTACCTCAGATTTTACAATACTTAACTGACATGCTTCACAAGGGCCTGTCTTTTTCCTCCATTAAAATCCACGCCTCAGCCATTTCAGCTCATTATAACACAGAACCTCCCCTATTCTCTCATCCACTGCTCAAGCAGTTCCTCAGAGGGGCCAACAATTTGAGACCACCCAGGAGAGCTCCAACCCCAGCCTGGAACCTTAACTTTGTATTGGAGAAACTAACTCTCCCTCCTTTCGAGCCAGCTGCTACTGCAGACTTAAAATTTCTTTCTTGGAAAACAGACTTCTTTATAGCAATCAATTCAGCTAGAAGAGTATCTGAATTACAGGCCCTTATGGCAGTGGAGCCTTTCATCATCTTTCATGCGGACAGGGTGTCACTCAGAACCAATCCATCCTTCATGCCCAAGGTGGTATCCATTGTGGCTCTTAATCTGTCCATTCATTTGCCAACCTTCTTTCCCAATCCACAGAACAAAGGGGAACGGATACTGCATTCCTTGGATGTGCACAGACAACTTAGATTCTACTTGGACAGGACTAAACCTCAAAGAAAATCTGAACAACTGCTGGTAGCATTTGCTGCAAGGGCAGAGTGGAAGGCTATTTCAAAACAAACCATTTCTAAGTGGATAAGCCATTGCATTCATTTCTGCTATAAGTACCATGGAAAACCTATTCCCCAGGGGATCAGACCTCACTCCACTAGGGCTGCATCTACTTCTACAGCCTTTCTCAGAGGCGTTCCTACCAGGGACATCCTAGAAGCTGCTACCTGGAGTTCTGTACATACTTTCACCAAGAATTATCATTTGCCAATTTTCTGTAAATCCAGAGCTGGCTTTGCCACTGCAGTCTTGCAGGGCCTTATAGCTGGCTCTAATACTATCTAAACTCCTCCTCCCAACCATAGCTTTGAGAATCTACTCAAATGTAATGAGTGCAACAGTGAAACATGAACATAGTACAGTTGTGTACACTTACCATCAATGTAGATGTCAAAGTGTATTCACTGTTGCAGTCCTGGTTACCCTCCCTCCTGCCCCCTAATTTCTTTTGGCTATACCTCTACTTTCCTTTACTATGCTTAAAAGCCTTTTTGGTGTATTTGCTTTTTTGTTGGAGGTATATCTTTGTGTTTTTATGTTTAATTGCTTCCCATTAGGGGGGCACCTGACATCTGGGGCAAGAAAAACTGATGTAATGGCGTTGGTTGCATGTTTTATATGCCTGACGACCTGACATCATGGAAGAAGGGACAGCAACTGGAGCAGGACCCAAGACTTTGTTAATCAGGCCGATTGAGGGCAACCTGCAAGCAGATTACCCAAATGTAATGACTGCAACAGTGAATACACTCGAACATCTACATTTGTGGTAAGTGTACACAACTGTACTTTATCTGCACTTCCCTTTGGCTTATCTACTGTGCCCACAGTGTTCACAAAATGTCTAGCTCCAGCCATTGCATTTTGCAGGCAGAGAAATATTCAAATTTACCCATACTTGGAAGATTGTCTGATTCAGGCAGAAAGCCAGGACTTGCTATTACAACAGCTGGTATTCATAAAGAAACTTCTAACCTCTCTGGAGTACACCATCAACGAAAAGAAATCTCACCTAGTACCCTGCCAACAGATTGTATTCCTGGGAGCAAGCTTGAACACAACTTCCCAGATGGCATTCCTCACTCCGGAGAAACAGGTTTATTTGGCAACCTACTTCAAACTGTTGGCCACAAAACCCCAGCTATCTGCAAGGAAAATGCTGCAAGCTCTGGGGTTCATGGCCTCTTGCATTCTACTAATTCCATATGCAAGACTGCATATGAGGAAACTACAATGGTATCTAAAAAGCCTATGGTGTCAACATTCTCAGGACCTGGAAACAATGATTTCTATCATTCCTTGTATACAGAGTTCTTGTGGTCGGCAGAGGCTTGCTACCACAGCAAGGGACTCCCTTTCACTCTACCCCCTGCTGCCCAAACCCTAACAACAGACGCATCAGACTATGCATGGGGGGCTCACATGGCAGGACAGTGCATTCAGGGCAAATGGAACCTGGGATGGATGCACCTGGATATCAGTCAAAAAGAAATGTTAGCTGTACTGAATGCTCTGACAGCCTTCAATGACCATATTCTTTTAGGACAACTATTGGTATAGACAGACAACACCACAGTTATGTGGTACATAAATAAGCAGGAGGGAACCCACTCATACCCTCTATGCAGACTAGCCATGGCTCTGTGTGACACAGCCTTGAGCTGCCAAGTACACCTACAAGCACAATTCCTGCTAGGCAAACTAAATTCACTGGCAGACGACTTAAGCAGAAAGGGTTGGGAGGGTGGCTTAATGGCTAAGGTGTTTGCCTTACAAACACAAGGTGCAGGGTTTGAATCTCACAAGGGATAATTGGCTAGGCTTAAAATGGCTCGCAAGGGCAGTTAGCGTAGTACTAAACTATGAAACTATAAAACTATCTCATGGACCCACACGAATGGAAACTAGAACCCAAAATATTTAGCCCCTTGAGGAACAAATGGGGGACTCCAGAGATAGACCTGTTTGCCTCCCCTCAGAACTACCAATTGAACAAATTCTGCGCAAGAACTCCCCACAGTCAAGCTTGGAAAGTGGATGGCCCTGTCCTTTACCTGGGGAAAGCCTCTCGGTTTATGCCTTTTCCCCTCTGCATCTCCTCTCGAAGGTTCTACTAAAGATCAAACAGGACAAGCCAAGGACAATACTGATTGCTCGTAAAACAAAAGAACGAGCTGAGCGAAAAACTAATAAAGAGCTGGAAATTATTGAACACAAAATTTAATTAGCGCTTTTGGTGCGGTCAATGCCTCACCTTCTTCAGACAACAGTTCAACTAATTAACAACCATTTTATACAGAATTTAATCCAATTAAGCAATTAGATTAGTCCCATAATCTAAGTTTAAAGAAGAAAACCAGCATTATTTCATAATTCCCCAACGGTGTATGTGTATGCAAACAACCATCAACGGGGAATTAAATAATAAATATATATAACATCTGTTTTTCTGTATAAAAACTCTAAGGTCCATTAAAAACATTTAAAACTGTTAATATACCTTAAACATTATGCGAAGTTAAAACAATGTTTTCAGAGACATTAAATTTCCTTAATTTAAAATAAGAACAAAACATATTTAAAACCATTAAACCAACTTTCAATAATATATAAACTGTACTAAATATATACCTAGTATAAATAAAACAAAACAAGTGTTGTCGCAAAATATCTGCTAGTGACAGCACTCGATTATTATATGTCATTTCTGTATTACTATAGAGTGGTAGTCTAGGCATGGATAATTTAAAACTGTCTGGTAATGTCGAGTCATATGTACAGTTATTAAAAACCAAATATTATAGTTTAATACAATAATAATAAGGTATTTAGCCATTCACAACCTAACTAGTGCAACGCTCATGCGCAAATGCAACAAAACGTGCGGTTCTGCAACTTACTTCTATACCTATGTAAATTGCATGTTAAGGCAAAAATGGTTTATTGTTTACTAAGCTTATCAAGTCGGATATAACCTTATTCAGGTTGAAGAATGATAACATTAACGTAATTTGTTATTTTAAACCCTTCGTAAATATTTATTATAAAAATGTATAAAATATAAATGTGTATATATTTAGTAAAAATAGTTAAGTAAAAAGCGTGTATATGTGGATAAAAAAATATATATATATATATATATATATATATATATATATAGCATAACTGCCCAACTGCCATAAAATTCATAATCATAATGACAGGAAAAATAGATGGCTGGTATTAACCTCTTTGTACTATATGCATAAGGTATTGCGCTAGCTGGTAACTATCCTAAACTCAGGTATTTTAAATTGAATATTAATATTTATGTTATAACAATACATTATGATGTTCACCTTCTTAGGGCCAATAATTTCTGTATACTCTTAATAGACACATATTCATTAAGACCTGGGAAATGTGTGCCATAGTTCTTATTTGCCACATGATTTCATCCATTTCTAAAAGTAACTGCCAAGGTCCCCCTCTGGCATCAACTTGTCTATGCTGTAATATGGTAAATTTAAACTTATGATTTGGATATATTTTAGTGTGCCTAGCTAATGCATTTGTTGAATCACTTTTGTTAATAGCATATTGATGTTCATAAATCCGCTGCTTTATTTTGCTCTCAGTTTTGCCAATAAAAAATGCAGCGCATTGATCACAGCAAGCTAAATAGGCAATACTCTTAGTTTCACAATTAAATCTACCATTCACATTATAGGTCCTTTCTCTTATAGTGACTTTGTTATTTATACATATGTGTCTACTTTGTTGACATGCCCTTTGGTCTATTCTGATTGAAATCCTTTCTTCTTTCAAGCAATGCTTTTAAATTGTCGCCTTTTCTATATGTTATTTTGGGATTTTCGCATAATATGTTAAATAGCCCACTGTCTTCCATAATAATCGACCGCTTTTTATTCAATATTTCCCTTATGCTGGAATAATCAAGGGAATAGGTACAAAGGAAGCTCACCTTATAGATGTGTTCCTCCATTGTAACATTAATACTTTGTTGGTCTTTAATGGTCTCATTATGTTGTGTAGGATAATTATGTAGAAGAGGTTTAAAGTGTCCTATACATCGCTTATGGTTAACTTCTGAAAAAATATTAGCAACCAGACGTTCAGGATAACCTCTGTTGATGAACATGGTCTGCAAAAATTTGCATTCATCAATAAAATCTGTATCATCAGAGACCTTTCTAGCCGCCCTAACCATCTGCCCTTTGATAACAGTTCTTTTTTGATGGTGGGGGTGGCTACTAGTAAAATGCAAAAAAGCATTGGAATAAGTGGGTTTTCTATAAATAATGCTTTTATATCTAAAGTTGGCCTCGTCTTTGATTAAGTTAATATCCAAGAAATTAATACTAGTTTCTTCCAAGGTGTATGTAAACTCAAAAAAGTTTGTCATTTGTGATATATCAGCAATAAAAGTTGGAACCAATGCTTTGGCACCCTTCCACATAAGAAACATGTCATCTTGGTATCGTGTGTACCAAGAGACATTTTCTTGATATAGCCTATTAGTAAAAAGCAGGATTTTTTCCCAATGGGCCATAATACAATTGGCAAAACTGCTGCCACACGGCGACCCCATTGCCACCCCGGTATTCTGAAGGTAAAAGTCTCCATCAAAGATCATAAAGTTATTGGTGAGGACAATTTCAAGTAAAGTTTCAACTAAATATATAGTTTTCTCTTCAACGTGTTTTGTTGTCATAAATTCCCTAATCCATTCCAGTCCAAGCCTTTGGGGTATCACAGTATATAAATCTTTAACATCGATTGTGAGGAAACAAGAATTGTCCTGATATTCTAATTTACTTATATTGTCCAGAAAACTCCATGAATCTCTGCAGATTTGGTGCTCTTTTTCAATTAAGGGCTTAAGAATGTTGTCTACAAATTTGGCACATCCATATGTCACCGACCCCCTTCCATCAACAATGGGTCTGAAAGGGGGATCGATGATTGTTTTATGAATTTTAGGTGAACCAAAAAGGGCTGGTATCAATCATGGTTAAATACTGATGTGTGTCAATATTTGTGGAACCCTCCGAAAACAAATCATCTAATATAGCTTTGATTTTTTTATATGCAGTATTGACCTCGCTGATACTGACTTGTGTATAAGCTACAGTGTTAAGATATTCCTTCATGCTCTTGATATATTCATATTGGCCCATGAAGACCAGCCCTCCACCCTTGTTGGGTTTCATGACCCTGATTTTACATTCATTCAACAAGTTTAAAAATTCAAGTTCATTTGATGTAATGTTAACTTTGTTGTTAGTTTTATGGTGTTTGTTATTAACTATAGATCTTAAGTCCATTTCACATATCTTTTCAAAAGTGTTCAGACATGGATGCAGTGGTGGATTACAGAGAATTGGCACTCTTAAAGGATTCAAAAGAGAAGAGTTCTCCCCCATAAGTGCGTTTAGGTTTAATTTGCGCACAAAAAAATTTTAAGTCAATGATGGTTTTTGACAACATCCATGTTATCAGGTAGGAAAGATAGCCCTTTAGAAAAGAAAAAAGAAGTCAACCATAGCTTGCGTGATATTTAGTTCAGTATAGTTGTATATCTTAAAATCGCCCTCAGAAGATGTATATATTTGTGGTTTACATGCAGAGTTTCTTGTTATCTCCTATGTTGGTTCCTTTGATTCCTCGTTTGCCTCTGGTTCGTGGTCTGTTGGCGGTTGTTCTGTTGGCCATTGGGGTTCCTCTGAAAGCCCTGCTGATTAACTGAATTACACCTGCTCTCATTATTGTTGGGAATGCTTTGTTGCTGGGGCAAATTATTGCTATAAGCACTATTATTATTGTTATTGTTAAGTCTTTCACTACGCCGTAGGGGCTGTGCTTCTCACCCCTGGGTAGTGGGTTCACTGTGTATAGAATTATTTATCTCCTCTAGTTCATTTAATTCATTTTCCATGTCAGGTAACTGGTTGGTAAGGTTTTGTGTATTAGAGGGGGGGGGGGTGTGGATATGCCCTTTTATTTGCATACTCGTGCAAGTTTCTAGCTATTTTTTTCTTTTTTATTACCAAAAGTTTAGACATAGTGGCTTCAATGCTGGTGAAAATTGTGGCATACTCGTATTTATAACGTAAAAATTCGCTGTCAGTTTTAATGGCATGCTCAAGAATTTCAAGTTCGCCCTTCAAGTTGTTAATGTCAGCTTTGTAATGGTTAATCAATGAATGCAGGAACTCAAACCCCTGTTTATCAAAAAGGGCTAATAACTCTCTATGAAAAAGAGAGTTTTCAACTAAACCTACTGGGTATCACCATTGGCGCAACCCCTTAGGTACTATTTTTTTTTCTCTATGCATTCTTGTAAATAGGCTATTTCGAGTTGTAGTTTTTTACATTTGTAAAGCTTATAGTCAAAGTCATTGATACAATTGGTTATGGTACTCGCCCCTGAGTCTCGTTCTTGAGTAGTTCCAACATTAGTCCCTTGACCAAAAAAGGACACACTTCAGCAGCTTCCATGTTATTTCCCCGGTCACTGTTGTTATGCTGCTGTGTTACCAAAATAGGAAAGAATTGGCTGCCATTAAGGTGGGACGAATTGTGGTTAGGAAGCAGCAACTGACTCTGGTCAGATAAATTCCATTGGTTAACCTCAATACGAGCTGGTCTCCTTTGAAGTGGGTTATCATCATGTTGCACACAGTTATCCATATGCTGTATCAGACATACATTTTTTATAATAAATATTTACGAAGGGTTTAAAATAAATTACGTTAATGATATTATCATTCTTCAACCTGAATAAGGTTATATCCGACTTGATAAGCGTAGTAAACAATAAACCATTTTTGCCTTAACATGTAATTTACATAGGTATAGAAGTATGTTGCAGGGGGCAGCCACGGTGGTGCAGCGGTTAGCGTTGCTTCCTCACAGCAAGAGGTTCTCTGGTTCGATCCTCGGCTGGTGCCTTCTGTGCGGAGTCTGCATGTCCTCCCTGTGGTTGCGTGGGTTTCCTCCAGGTGCTCCGGTTTCCTCCCACATCCCAAAGACATGCTGTAGGTGGATTGGACACTCTAAATTGGCCCTAGGTGTTGTGTGTGCCTTCTGTGGAAGGTTGGGCGCCGGCTGGCAACTCGACACTGTAAAACTCCACTGCCAATGACAGATTGATACTTACCATGCTGTATGCTTTGCATATTTTATAAGCCTGGAGCAGATTTTTTGTTTTTTCAGTCTGATAAATCCAACACTTGATGGGGATAGTAGATCATACCAAAACTCCACCTTGTTCCATTTTTTTTTTTCATGTCGCATTCTTCTTTCATGCTGGTAATTGCTTCAGTTTTCCTGTTGTAAATTTTGCAGATTTAGCAAGGCAAATTATCCTTTTTGTATCATCTGAAAGGATTTAATCACTTGTACTTTCAGTTCTGTGTCAAAGTGTAGGTTGGATGGGTTGAAGAGGGCAGCCGGGTGCCAGATGTTAGAGGGCATGATTGTGATCTCAGAGGCTGGGTTTTTTTGCTTTTGGTATTACAAAGATGAATCAAGAGGGACCCCTGTTGAGGTATGCCAGGTTGGGGAGCTAAAGCTCTGGGTTGCATATCAGATGAGCTGAGCAGTTTAGATCAGCCACAAAAAAAATGAGATTCCATTTGAGGGAATTCTTTTCAAGAAATCCATTTGCATCTCTAGCCTAGTTTAAGTATACAGGTTAGGGGAGTTGAGGGCATAGCAAAACAGCAATGATGGTAAAGAATCACCCTGGAATAACTTGGATTGATTTCTTAAAGTTGGAATAGTAATTTGTTCATTTTTAGTGTTACATCTGGGTTTGAAATTTGTTCCATTGTTATTTCCCCAGCATACCTCTCAACTGTCCAGATTTTCAAAGAATGTCCAGCTTTTTGCCTCATATTTTTGGTCTGTTTCTCGTAACATTTGTGATTTTCTGGATTTTTGCAGCAAATCAGTGAAGATTGAATTCACTAAATAGTGACAGGCATTTGACTTTCAGACGTCATATCCTTCAGAAAAGGCATGGTAACAAAAGACCTTTTATTCTAGCAACTTTCTGTGTTTATAAGAGCAATATTTAAAATTTGTGGGGCTTTGTCCTCCCATTATTTTTGGCTTTGTTCAGATTTTGTTTTGATAAGAGGTTGAGAGCTATGTTCCCCAGTGTAAATAATATACAAAAGGAACAGTGACACGAAGTATAGCGCCAATTCTCATAAAATACAGCTTCCAGATTTCACACGGTACAAGCAAATATTCCTTTATTAGTAGGTAAGCGCTTTCACCACTAACTGTGGCTTCCTCAGACCATATACGTACAACTAACTTACAAATACAGTCTTTAAACTATTAGCACTCATTACATTCAAATTCTCATTCAGCAAATGAACACTGTTCTTTCACTTACACACCTTCAATGGGCGGGATCATCAATTAGACCTTTACATAATTCAAAAACATATTTACTTAAAAATATATTGTATGGCATTTAACTAAAGGACATTTCAAAACCTCTAAAAATCATTCCTTACATATAATCATGCTACATAGTCTCACATTTTTCAACATATTGCACATTCCCTTATATGGTATAAGTTTTCAGCTCAACATAAGTAAAAATAAATGTAAACATTAGTATTTCATTATATTAGAATACTTTGTTTTTACATAACTGCATCATGATGCAAATGCGTCCTATTGAGCAGCACTGTATAACTCATCATTATGTGCTTTTAAAAAGTAAAAAGTTAAAATAAATTTATATTTCCATTTGTCAAGCTTTCAAAAAAACCTAAAGCCTCATACTCACTTCCAATATTCCACATATTATACTGGAATAAAACCACAAGAAAATACGATCACTTTGTGGTAAAAACTACACTCACTTGGAGCGTCATCATGTTACACCTTTAAAATATTTACCATTAGAGTTGCCGCAGTGGTTAGCGTTGCCGCCTCTTAGCAAGAGGTTCTCCGGTTCGATTCTTGGCTGGGGTGACTTCTGTGCGGAGTCTGCATGTCCTCCCTGTGCTCCGGTTTCCTCCCACATCCCAAAGACATGCAGTAGGTGGATTGGACACTCTAAATTGGCCCTAGATGTGAGTGTGTGCCTTCTGTGGAAGGTTGGGCACTGGGCTGGCAACTCGACACCGTAAAACTCCACTGCCAATCATGAGCGGACAAATGATCTACTGTGGCAATCCCTAACCGGGAAAAAGCTAAAAGAAGAGGAAGAGTTACCGTATAAACTGATCATGGACAGAGATGTTCATGTCTATTTCAGTAAAACTACTCGCTCTTTTCATTTTACGTGAGCTATATAGCGTAATCACGTCAAGCATATGCTCTGTGCTATCAACATATTCACAAACCATTTAGGTGAACGAGTTAGCAAAGTAAGCAAGTGTATCCAGTTCACTATGCTTGCTTAATCACTCATTGCAACATAACTTACATTCACTAATATCGCATCATCGTGCACTTAAAACAAATAAGTTAAGCTGTTCTATCGAAAGGCTCATTTAAATGCTTTAAATCCAAGTCTTGTAGTCATGGTAGATTTGGCGTACGTTGTATAAAAACATTATTGCATAAAAATACAATCAATCTAAAATGAAAACTGCTTACATGTTTATATATCACCATGTAGGTCCTTTGAATTTTATTCAACTTGGTAATCCATCAATAATTTATTAACAGAGCTTTCACAGCTATTCCTCTACTAGCTACAGTAGGATCATCCTTCCGCTATATGTCTATACGCAGCTACGTGACGTCAGGATTCCAAGTCTAGGATATATACTGTTACTATGCCAATGGACCCCATCTGAGTGATCCAATTTTCAAAACATACAAATACAAATCACTCACGTTATTTTTCATTCCCGCATACTACAATAAAATCTAATTTACCAGATGTTCTTCGTGTTTCACTGTTGCAGTCATTACATGTGGGGTAATCTGCTGGCAGGTTGCCCTCAGTCAGCTTGAATAACAAAGTCTTGGGTCCTGCGTCGGTTGCTGTCTCCTCTTCCATGACATTAGGTCATCAGGGGTATAAAACATGCAGCCAACGCCATTTTAATCAGTCTTTCTTGCCACGCGGTCGCCCAAAACAGAAGCAGTTCGCAGTCGGCCGACTGCTGAAATTTTTGCTTTCGCTTTTCAGAACCGAAGTCTTCAAACTAAAGCTAAGTACCCCGTTGGGGAAACCTTTTTCTTGCTCCTTACCAATGTCAGTAAAAGTTAATAATTGAGTTACTTGTGGGAAGCAAATATCTCTTAAGGATTTTCATTTGTACTGTATTCCTTGCCTAGGCCCTGATCACAGTGTGCCTTGTTGTCAGGTTTGTGCTAAATTTAACCAACGCACTATTAAGCGTCTGTATATTTTTGCTTCTAAATATTTTGGTTCAAGATTTAACTACCCTGAAATGTCGTCAGTTAGCAATCCGACTACCGGAGTTCACAAAAAACACAAGAAAAAAGACAGAGACAGACCATCGAGGTCCTAAAACTGACGACGAAGCTTCTCCTAAGCTAGTCGCCGGTACTCAGAGAGGCGCTTTTGCAGCCCCTGATACCCGCTACTTTTGAGTCGCAAGCCTCTACCGAGACCCATTCAGAGTCCGGTATGCCGCAAGATTCGCAAAGTATTGAACCCGCGGATGTCTCTCCCTTGGATGGGTCTGGAGCCGCTGAGCAGGCACCAGCTTCTGAGGGTGATGTTCATCGTGTGACACTGCTGCAGTCATTACACTTGGGTTATCCTGCCGTCAAGCAGTTCCCAGCCGGCCTGAGTTCCAAAGTCTTGGTCCGGCGTCGGTTGCTGTCGCCTCCTCCCTGACATCAGTGCGACAGGGGTATATAAGATGCAGCCGACGCCATTTTCTTCAGTCTTTCTTGCCGCGCAGTGCCCGAAACAAAAGCAGTTCTCAAGTGCCGGTTGGCCTACTCCTGAGATTTTCATTCCGAATTCAGAACCGAAGTCTTCTACAAAGCTAAGTACCCCATTGGGGAAACTTTTTCTTGCCTCAGACCGATGGCAGCAAAAGTTAATAACTGTATTTCTTGTGGGAAGCGAATACCCCATAAGGATTTCCATTCTTATTGTATCCCATGCCTAGGCCCAGACCACAACGTTACTGGCTGTTGGTTTTGCGCTAGGTTTAATAAGCGCACTATTAAACGGCGGTTTGATTTTGCCCATTTCTTTGGCAGAAAATGTAATTATACCATGCCGTCGGAACTTCCGACGACCGGTATTCATAAAAAGCGCAAAGACAAGGACAGGCATCCGAGGCCCAAAACTGATGACGAAACCTCTTCTAGGCCAGTCACCGGTTCTCCGGTTTTCAGTGAGGCGCCTTCGCAGCCCCTGACGACCGCTTCTGCAGAACCGCAGGCCGCCTCTGACCCCATGTGGAGATGGCTGAGCCTTCGGATGCACTGGCTTTTCAGCAGACCGAAACCGATCCTGCAGAGGATCCGGAGTACCTGAGCTACCCGCAGCTTTAGAGGGTGTCTTCAGACCTACTCAGCTATGCATTAAACCCTCTTCTAAGTCAAAGCCTCCTTTAAAAGCTAAGAAACAAGTACAGCATTCTCCAGGACAGGCCTCCATGCCTAAGAAACAAATGCTCAAAATGGCCGAAGACCTAATCACTCTGATCAGGGCTTCCCATCCCCCACCTGATAAAAGGCCTAGACAGGATGCAGGTTATGATTCATCCGACCAGGGGTCCATTTCCTCAGATTCATCCTCAGACCTGGGATATTCTTTACCCCCTTATGAGGATTCTGATGCTGAGGAATCTATTCCATCAGCCTCTCCGCCTGAGGATTACTCCTTTGGGGAAACCTTACATACCATGAGGGAGCATTTCCATTGGGAAGGCCAGGATTATTCAGAATCCAAGAAAAGGCTCAGAGACTTCCTATTATTACCTCAACACAGACCCCTGGCTATTCCGCCAGTGCTAGATATTGTGGATGATGTGTACAATGATTCCTTACCTCCAGCTCCTCTTAAACCGGACAGATATTACAGAGTCCCTGACTCACACAAATTCCTGTATAAAATCTGTGTTGCT
Organism: Protopterus annectens; assembly: GCF_019279795.1. NCBI lineage: Eukaryota > Metazoa > Chordata > Ceratodontiformes > Protopteridae > Protopterus > Protopterus annectens. The sequence continues at coordinate 1,389,019,161 of NC_056732.1, forward strand.
GATCCTGAAACTATTTCTCAGGGACCCAATGGGGTTAAGGCCTCATCAGCAAAGAACCCAGTTCCCTCTGACAAAGATTCCAGAGCACTAGACAGGTGGGGAAAGAAAGTATATACGTCTGCAACTTTAGCAATGAGAGCCTTAAATTGCCAGTTTCACATGCCAAAATATCTGCAATTTTTGATGTCTCAGTTGAAACAAAAAATGCTTTCAGATACAGATCCTCCTAATTTTAAAGAAATGCAGGATTTATTGCATGCCGCTGAACAAGTGGGAAAGCATACTTTGCAATGTGGTTTTGATTCTTTAGAGGCCTCATGCACAGCAGCAGTTACAGGCTCTGTCATTAGAAGACATGCATGGTTAAAAGAACATACGTTACCAGATCATATTAAAGCTAAATTACTGGATGCACCTTTACAGCAGGATGTTTTATTTGGAGTTAAGGCAGAAGAGGTATTAAAGAAAATGGAGGATAAGGCAAAATCTATGCAAACAGTGAAGGATTTCTTACAGGTTCAGCCTCCTCGATTTAGTAGATACTAGCCAACAAAGAATTGGTCCTTTCCAGTTAATGACAGACCTTAAAGGGGCAGATACAGATGGCCAAGAGGTAGAGGTCAACCACAAGGTCCTTATAGGCCTCAACAATGGGGTGCATCAGGCCAGAAAGAAGGGGAAGACAGGCACCAACCATATATAAAAACGGCCCCTATGACTTCCCACTCCAGCTGCCAAACAACTCACTCTTGGCAGCTCCTTTGGGAGGGAAATTGGCACTTTTTTATCACAATTGGCATATGATCACCCAAGACAAATGGGTTCTCAATATTATTTCAAAAGGTTACAGGTTCCACTTTCACACTCTGCAAGATTAAAAGGAATGCCAAATCTGCCACTAAATCAATGGGCAGAGGCCCAAAAACAAATTATGGCACTCATGAACATGGGAGCTATTCAAAAGGTACCACCATAGGAGCAAGGGCAAGGATTTTACTCAAGACTCTTTCTGGTTCCCAGAAAAGACAAAACCTGGAGGCCCTTTCTGGATCTTTCTTCACTAAACACTTACCTGGATGTTCCGAAATTCAAAATGTTGACATTACAGCAGCTTCTTCCCATGCTGGGCAAGCAAGCTTGGCTCATGACTTTGGACCTCAAGGAGGCATACCTGCATGTCCCTATCAGACAAAACTGCAGAAGATACCTCAAGTTCTTAGCTGGTCCAATGCACTATCAATTCTCTGCACTGCCCTTTGGATTATCTACTGTGCCCAGGGTCTTCACAAAGTGCCTGGCACCAGTAATTGCATTTTGCAGACAGGAAGGAATTCAACTTTACCCATACCTGGACGACTGCCTGATCCAAGCAGAGAGCAAGGACATTCTTCTACAGCATCTGGCGTTTGTAAAAAAGTTATTAAGTTGCCTGGGGTACACAGTAAACGAAAAGAAATCAAAACTAGTGCCCTCACAAGAGATAATATTCCTGGGTGCCAGCTTGAACACAACGGCCCAGATGGCTTTTCTCACGCCAGACAACCAAGGACAACTGGCACAATAATTTCAATTAATGGCAACAAAGACCCAACTCCCTGCAGGCCTTGGGCTTCATGGCATCTTGCATACTACTAATTCCATATGCCAGACTGCATATGAGGAAACTACAATGGTACCTAAAGAGTGTATGGTCTCAACACTGTCAAAGTTTGGAAACAGTTATACCACTAATACCTTGCCTTCAACAGGAGTTTCGATGGTGGGCTCAAGCTTGTCACCTCAACAAGGTACAGCCTTTCACTCAACCCTCAGCCAGGCAAACACTGACAACAGATGCATCGGATTACACCTGGGGAGCACACATGGCAGGAAAATGTATTCAGGGCAAGTGGCCCGCAGAACAAAGGTATCTTCACATCAATCAAAAAGACATGCTAGCTGTACAAAATGCCCTTGTAGCTTTCAAGGACCTGTTGCATCCAGGACAACTACTACTAAAGACAGACAACACCACAGTTATGTGGTACATAAACAAACAAGGGGGCAGTCACTCCTACCCCCTCTGCAGACAAGCCATGACCTTGTGGAACACAGCTATAAACTCTCAAGTTCATCTACAAACACAATTCCTGCCAGGAGAGAAAAACACACTGGCAGACGACTTAAGCAGAAATATCATGGATCCCCACGAATGGGAATTGAATCCACAAATATTCAGAATGATAACAAAGAAATGGTGGAGCCCGGACATAGATCTGTTTGTCTCCCCAATGAATTGCCAGCTAAAGAAATTCTGCACAAGGAGTTACCATCCGCAAGCATGGAAAGTGGATGCCCTCTCATTCAGCTGGACAAACCTACAAGTATATGCTTTTCCACCACTGCCTCTTCTCCCAAAGGTACTCATAAAAGCCAGGCAAGAAGAGCCAAAAATGATCCTGATTGCACTAGACTGGCCACGCCAGCACTGGTACCCAATCTTAAAAAACTTAAGCACAAGGACCACCCAGGATTTTGCCTCAAATACCACATCTGCTGTCTCAGCACAACAATCAGTTACTCCACAGCCAGCTAAAGACACTAAACCTAGCTGCATGGAAGATTCCCTAGCCACGCAAGCAATGCCTCTCTCCAAAGCAGTTATGGATGTCATTCTGGAGGCCAGAAGGCCTAGTACCAGGAAAGCCTACTCGGATAAATGGAAGAGATTCTGTGCCTGAAACCAGGCTCACAGCCTTGATTCTCTTGTGCCAAACATTCCTCAGATACTACAATATTTGACTGAGATGCTGGACAAAGGCCTCTCCATCCATCAAGATCCACGCCTCTGCCATCTCTGCACATTACAACATGGATCCACCAATTTTCTCTAATCCCTTGCTAAAACAGTACCTCAGAGGGGCAAAAAACATAAGACCGCCCCGTAGAGCACCTACTCCAACTTGGGACCTCAACTTTGTTTTGGAAAAATTAACTTTACCTCCTTTTGAACCAGCTAGCATGGCAGAATTAAAATACATTTCTTGGAAAACTGCTCTGCTCCTGGCAATAACTTCTGCAAGAAGAGTTTCAGAATTACAGGCATTAATGGCAGTGGAACCTTTCCTCATTTTCCACCAGGACAGGGTGTCCTTAAGAATTAACCCTATGTTTATGCCTAAGGTGGTTTCAAGTGTGTCTCTAAACCAAACCATTCACTTGCCTACTTTTTATCCAAAACCACAGAATAAAGGGGAAAACTACTGCATTCATTGGACATTCACAGGAAGTTACGCTTCTACTTGGACAAAACCAAACCTTTCAGAAAATCTGAGCAATTATTGGTAGCATATGCTGCAGCAGCACAGGGAAAAGCTATTTCAAAACAGAGTATTTCCAAATGGATAGGACATTGCATATGTTTCTGCTATACACACCATGGGAAACCTGTGCCTAACAGCATTAGATCTCACTCCACCAGGGCAACAGCCACTTCAACTGCCTACCTCAGAGGAGTACCTACCAAGGATATTTTGGAAGCAGCAACATGGAGTTCTGTGCATACCTTCACCAAGCATTACCATCTGCCTCTATACTCTAAATCCAGAGCTGGCTTCGCCTCTGCAGTGCTGCAGGGCCTCATAGCCACACCTAATGCCTTATAGAACTAACCACCCTACCTCAGCTTTGGGATTCTACCCAAGTGTAATGACTGCAGCAGTGTCACACGATGAACATAGTACAGTTTTGTACCTACCATAAATGTAGATGTTTGAGTGTAGACACTGCTGCAGTCCAGGTTACCCTCCCTCCTTCCCCTCTTACTGGCTAGTACGTACCTAGTTCCTCTACCTTTTACTACCTATGGGGAGTATTTGCTGGTAGCTGAAAGTATGTTGTTTGCTTTTCTTATGTATGTTTTATTAGCAATTTGAATTGCCTACCTATTTGGGGGCACCTGACATCTGGGGCAAGAAAAACTGAAGAAAATGGCGTCGGCTGCATCTTATATACCCCTGTCGCACTGACGTCAGGGAGGAGGCGACAGCAGCCGACGTCGGACCAAGACTTGGGAACTCAGGCCGGCTGGAGAACCGCCTGATGGCAGGATAACCCAAGTGTAATGACTGCAGCAGTGTCTACACTCGAACATCTACATTTATGGTAGGTACAAAACTGTACTTTTTCAGGCCTCGACATTTTTATATTAAACCGACGCCATCAACAAAAACAAGGTAAAAAACAACTTCTGTGTCTAAAAAACTGACGCATGAGCCACGTGCTCAGGCCCCTATGCCTAAAAAACAAATGATCAAAATGGCTGAGGATTTAATTACCTTGATCAGGGGTTCCCAACCCCCTTGCTAAGAGGCCTAGGCAAGGCACTGATTATGAATCTTCAGATCAGGTTTCCATTTCTTCTGATTCCTCTTCTGATCAGGAATTTTCTATTTCACCTTATGAGGATTCTGATGCAGAGGAATCAATCCCATCCGCATCTCCTCCTGAGGATTACTCTTTTGGAGAGACTTTGCATACTTTAAGGGAACATTTTCAATGGGAGAGTCAGGACTTCTCTGAATCAAAAAAGAGGCTTAGGGATTTCCTCCTTCTTCCTCAGCATAGGCCTTTGGCAATACCTCCTGTATTAGACATTGTTGATGATGTGTTCTTGGAATCGAGCATGGCTCCTGATTCCCTGCCTCCACTTCCTAGTAAGCCAGACAGATATTACAGGGTTCCTGACTCCCACAAGTTTCTTTCTAAAAATCCTGCTTCTGATCCTGAGACTATCTCTCAGGGTCCCAAGGGTGTTGAGGCTTCTACAGCCAAAAATCATATCCCTTCTGATAGAGATTCCAGGGAGCTGGATAGATGGGGTAAGAAGGTTTATACGTCTGCAACCTTGGCAATCAGGGCTTTAAACAGCCAGTTTCATATGCTTAAATATCAACAGCATGTTATGGGTTTAGTGAAACAGAAAATGATGTTGATTTCTGATTGTGTGGAAAATAAAGAGTTACAGGACTTATTGCATTCAGCAGAACATGTTGGAAAGCATACTTTGCAATGTGGTTTTGATTTTTTGGAGGCGGATCTGTGATAAGAAGGCATGCCTGGCTCAAGGAACAAAATCTGCCTGATCATGTTAAAGCTAAATTGTTGGATGCCCCTTTGCAGCATGATACTCTGGTAATAAGGCAGAAGAGGTTTTAAAGAAAATAGAAGACAAAGCTAAGTCTATGCAAACTGTAAAAGATTTATTGCAAGTGCAGCCAGCCAGGTTCAGTAGGCACTGGCCCACTAAAAATTGGTACTTTCTTGTGTCCAACAAAGCCACTCAGGGCAAACCCAGGCACTCAAAAGGCTCCAGATATCAATCACAGGGATCTTACAGGTCAAAGCAATGGGGTGCCTCCACCTCCAAACCTGGTGGTTACAAAGCACAACCCTACAGTAAGCAGTCTCAATGACTTCCCCTCTACCATCTCCAAGCACTTATTTTTTGGCAGCCCCCTTGGGGGGAAAACTAGCACTTCATGCTCAAAATTGGCAGTTAATTACCCAGGACAAGTGGGTATTAAACATAGTATCCCAGGGATACAGATTTCATTTCCATACTTTGCCAGTTCCAAATGGATGGCCGGATTTGCCACAAAACCAGTAGGCAGAGACCCAGAAACAAGTCATGTCCCTCATGGATATGGGGGCTATTCAACCGGTACCAGAAAAGGAAAAAGGACAAGGATTTTATTCAGAACTTTTCCTGGTACCCAGAAAAGACAATTCATGGCATCCAATACTGGACTTATCGATTCTGAACACGTTCCTGGACATTCCAAAATTCAAAATGTTGACTTTACAACAGCTACTGCCTATGTTAGGCAAGAATGCTTGGTTAGTAACTCTGGACTTAAAAGAGGCATACCTGCATATCCCAATAATGGAATCTTGCAGAAGATACCTCCGCTTCAAAGCAGGTTTTTGCATTACCAATTCTCTGCACTGCCCTTTGTCTTATCTACTGCGCCCAGGGTCTTTACAAAGTGCCTGGCACCAGTAATTGCATTCTGCAGACAAAGAAACATTCAAATTTATCCTTATCTGGACAATTGTCTCATTCAGGCAGAGGACAAGGACACTCTTCTTCAGCATCTGGCATTTGTAAAAAGGCTTCTAGCATGCCTAGGGTACACCATAAATGAAAAGAAATCACAACTGGTACCCTCTCAAATAATTACATTCCTGGGTGCAAGATTGAATACAGCTGCCCAGATGGCTTACCTCACGCCAGACAAACAAATGCAGTTGACAACATACTTCAAACAAATGGCAACAAAAACCCAGTTATCTACAAGACAAATTCTGCAGGCTTTGGGGTTCATGGCATCCTGCATTCTACTAATTCCATATGCGAGACTGCATATGAGGAAACTTCAATGGTACCTAAAAAGTTTATGGAGTCAACATTGTCACAGCCTGGAAACAATGATTCCTCTCATTCCCTGCCTACAACAGGAGTTTCTTTGGTGGGCAGAGACACATCACCAAAACATGGGACCTGCCATTCACTCTACCCCTTACCACCCAAACCCTAACTACAGATGCATCAGACTATGCTTGGGGGGCCCACTTGGCAGGGAGATGCATTCAGGGCAAATGGACCCCAAACCAAATGCATCTGCATATCAATCAGAAAGAAATGCTAGCTGTTCAGAATGCTCTGACAGCCTTCAAGGACTTACTTCATCCAGGACAACTACTGATGAAGACGGACAACACAGTTATGTGGTACATAAACAAGCAGGAGGGTACCCATTCCTACCCACTTTACAGACTAGCCATGGCCTTGGGGAACACAGCCTTGACTTACCAAATACATCTTCAAGCTCAATTCCTGCCAGGAAAGCTAAATACTCTGGCAGATGACCTAAGCAGAAATCTTATGGACCCGCATGAATGGAAACTGGATCCATAAATCTTCAGCATGTTAAGACAGAAATGGAGAAGCCCAGACATAGATCTATTTGCCTCTCCCCAAAACTATCAGTTGGACAAATTCTGCACAAGAACTCATCACAAAAAAGCATAGAAAGTGGATGCTGTATCCCTCAGCTGGAAAAACCTATCAGTCTATACCTTTCCCCCTCTGCCTCTACTCTCTAAGGTCTTACTAAAAGTCAGACAGGAAAAACAAAAAATGATTCTTATTGCTCCGGACTGGCCTTGCCAACACTGGTACCCGCTTCTAAGGAATATGTCACATCTTCCACCGTGGTACTTGCCTCAAACACCTCATCATCTGTCTCTGCACACTCAGCTCCAAACTCTGAATCTTGCAGCATAGCTAATCAACTAATTATTCAAACCACATCTTTCAGTAAACCTGTGATGGATGTCATTTTGGAAGCCAGAAGGCCTAGTACTAGAAAATCTTATGCTGATAAATGGAAGAGATTCTGTGCTTGGAACCAAGCACAAGGTATAGACACAGCAAAGCCCAATATTCCTCAGATTTTACAATACTTAACTGAGATGCTTGACAAGGGCCTATCTTTTTCTTCAATAAAAATCAATGCCTCTGCCATCTCGGCCCATTACAACACAGAGCCTCCCCTCTTTTCTCATCCACTGCTAAAACAGTATCTCAGAGGGGCCAAAAATTTAAGGCCTCCCAGGAGAGCACCAACGCCTGCATGGGACCTCAATTTTGTGCTGGGAAAACTCACCCTGCCTCATTTTGAACCAGCAGTTACTGTGAATATAAATTTTCTATCCTGGAAGACTGTTTTTCTTTTGGCAATCACTTCAGCTAGAAGGGTTACAGAACTACAGGCTCTCATGGCATTGGAGCCTTTCATTATATTTTACCTGGAAAGGGTGGCCCTCAGGACCAATATTTCTTTTATGCCTAAGGTGGTATCCAATGTGGCTCTTAACCAGACCATTCACCTACCAACATTTTTCCCAAATCCGCAGAACAAAGGGGAACGGATTCTGCATTCATTGGATGTACACAGGCTACTAAGATTCTACTTAAACAAGACAACATTTCTAAGAAAGTCTGAGCAACTACTGGTAGCATTTGTTGCAGGATCAGAGGGGAAGGCTATATCAAAGCAGACTATTTCTAAATGGATAAACCATTGCATTCATTTCTGCTATTTGCACCATGGTAAACCTGTGCTCAAGGGAATCAGATCCCATTCCACCAGGGCTGCCTCTACTTCAGCAGCTTTTCTCAGAGGGGTCCCAACCAAAGACATTCTAGAAGCTGCTACTTGGAGCTCTGTTCATACGTTCACAAAGCATTGTCATTTACCTCTCTTCTCTAAATCCAGGGCAGGCTTTGGCACTGCTGTCCTGCAGGGCCTTATAGCTGCTCCTAATGCTGTTTTGTTCCATCCTCCCATCCATAGCTTTGGGATTCTACCGAAATGTAATGACTGCAACAGAGAAACACGAAGAACATAGTACAGTTGTGTACACTTACCATAAATGTAGATGTTCGAGTGTATTCACTGTTGCAGTCCAGGTTACCCACACGCCATCCCCCATTCTATACCTTTTCTTTCCTTCATTATACTCAAAAGCCTTTGTGGTGTATTTGCTTTTAGTTGAAGGTAAAATTTTATGTTTCTAAGGTGCATTTATATGTTTACAGTTTATTTATATATTTTTGCTCCCCATTTGGGGGACACCTGACATCTGGGTCAAGAAAAACTAATTAAAATGGCATCGGCTGCATGTTTTATACCCCTGACGACCTGACGTCATGGAAGAGGAGACAGCAACCGACAAGACCCAAGACTTTGTTATTCAGTCTGACTGAGGGCAACCTGCCAGCAGATTACCCCAAATGTAATGACTGCAGCAGTGAATACACTCGAACAGCTACATTTATGGTAAGTGTACACAACTGTACTTTCTACATAATAACAGGCTTGCACATAAAAGACTCTTTCTAAAAAGCAAACAAACTCAAGAACTCTTGGAACAGTAATTAAACATTTCCATGATAACCACAATCAGAGTCGTACATTACTATTAATATATTCATATAGCCTTTTCAAAATCGAATCAAAGCTAAAGTTCCCTGGAAATAATAATAAATTACTATCTCTAAGCACTCATAGCAGCCATAATATAGATTAAACCGTTAATAGAGATAAACTTTCATTATATTCCAATAAAAAACTGAAAAGGTTAACGTAAAACAGCATCATATATATGAGAAGATATATATTTCCAAGGTGATGGACATATACTTGTATTACTTATGTTAGATTCAAAACAGAAAATTGAAAATTAAAAGTTAAAAGTAAATGCAACAAAATGTATTTCATGACTAGCATTATATAAGCTCCCACACACAGGCATATGCATATATATATATATATATATATATATATATATATATATATATATATATACACACACATTGTCCAGTTATAAATCGTAAGGCATTAGGGTTCACATATGCTTGTTTCTCTTATGTATAGTAATATGAATCCTTATTGGACCATGACATAAGGATAGATCTAACCAGGTCCAGATGCAAAGAACCTATACAGTGGTATGTACAGTGACATAAGTCCATGTACGTACCAATATCAACTAATAAAACTTTAGAAATGTATACATATTATGCTCACAATATCTAAGCATTTATATTAATTTTTATGTAGACCTCGTGCTTCTAAGGCACTTTTTATAGCAACTTTACCATTTAAACCAAGGCCTTTCTCTGCCTTTAGCTTCAATATCCACCGTAACTCACTTTGTTCTGTTAAATTTCTAATATTTCCCATTCTTTGTCCAATTTTTACTTCCTCTAATGCCATGAACTTAGTCATGATACTGACCACTTCTTTCTATATATTTAGATAATGCACTGACTGAGTCTCTATTCCTAATGCTATTAATATGTTCTCGCATACATTTTCTGAACTTCCTGTTGGTTTTACCAACATAAAAATGCAAACAGCAGTCGCATTGTGCTACATAAACTATATTTCTACTACCTCGTGTCACTAGTGTATCTGATCTATATTTCTCTCCCGTACTTGGATGTATAAATTCAGAGTTATTCTTTATAAATAGGCACATACGACAGTGTGCACAGGCACTAGTTCCTCTCTGTGTCCCCTTATCCATTTCAGTAGCTTCTCTTGGATAGCATAACATACACTTGAGATTTTTCCTATTTTTGAAACAGAACCTAGGGTATTCACCTACCACGTCCCTTATTTTATCATCTGTCATTAACCATGACCAATGTCTATAAAACACTTCTCTAACCTTTTTTACATAATTTGTGTAAGGAATAGATATATTAACTACTTGTCTTGTACTATTTGTTATATTCTGATTCAACTCATTACTTTTTGTTTCGGAAAAATATGGTTTTGCCCTATCATTCCTCATCATTCTAACTTCCTGTAGCACAGGGACTATTTCGTTAGCCTTATACCCTCTATGATTTAAATTCTTCTCTAATTTCGATTAGTCCTTCCTTAAGGGTGGATTCCTGGTTACTCAGGTGTGAAACCCTCATACCTTGTCCTTTAACTATGTTCTTAAAAGTCCTTTTTGGGGTGCATGCTTGACCTATGCAAAAATGTATTACGATAGCACTCTTTCCTATATACCTTAGTTTCAAATTGTCCCTTATTTCAACAAGTGAGTGAATGATTTACTATGAACTTTACGTGGATGATATTTTTTTGTTCTGGGGTGAGGGGCACCTTACCAGAGCTAGGAGAGTTTCTATACAATATCCAAGAAAATACAAGTTTTTTTAATGTTCACAGTGTCAAAGTAGATATGCTAGCGGGTGGTTACTTTGTTAGAGAAAGTCTAGGTTTGAAGCATTCACAACCACATGGTACTTTTCCATGTCAGCAGTGTATACTGTTGGTTGTGATTGTGAGTTGTGCTTAATAGGAAAAACGGTCAGAAAATTTGAGGTTGTATTACAGAAACATATTAATGATGTGAAAAATAAAAAAAATAAAAATCCAGTGGGTGAACATCTTATAAACAACATAATGGAACTATTGCTTTAATTTGGACCACAGTATTATTGCAAGTTTCCTGTAATATTAGAAATGAGAATAACACTGGTATGGTGTTATTAAAGTAGGAAGGCAGGTTAATTATAAAGTTTAATAAGTTAAAACTGGGGGGGGGGTGTTAAATAATGAACTGGACTAGAAGGGATTATGTTTTTTATATTTTTTTGTTTATTTTTTTTTATTTTTTATTTTTGTGTTTGTAGGTGATATAGTACTCCATTTCACTGCATTTCATATTGTGGCATTGGCTGTTTAAGATTGGTATATATTTTTTTAATTAGTGCTGGCCACTGGCCATTTATTTAGTTTCTCTTTTTAGGATTTTGTTTTGTGTGTCTTTGATGAAATAGTCTTTAAAGGCATGTTGCTGAGGCACAAGACAATAACATCTGGTTTGTTTTGATCACATATGTGGTTTATAACACTTTTTTTACTTATATATATATATTTTTTTTTTGTTAGAAGTGGTTATATTATTATAATAATTTGTTCTTCTGATATTGGGAGTTTAATCTTTGGCACTTTTAGGGTTAAGATGGACAGGTAATTAGCTTAGCACATAATATTTCCAAGGCTACCTCAGCTTCTTCATATTTCCCATAATTCTCTGGACCAAAAAAAAAAAAAAAAACCTTATCCAGATCTCTTCATCCAGGCATTGTAGTCAGTCATGTAGTCAAAATGGTCCCAGGCTGTTTTGTCTGAGAGAAAAGCTTTGCTGTCTGGTAAAGCTGTTATAGCTGAATTCTTGTCATCCTGAAGGTAAGAGACTTTCCTTTTTTTTCCCCACTATTCAGCTTTTAGTTGTGGACATGCATTTTTCTGCCTTGTTATGACATCGTCAGTACAGCATAAGAGGAATGTTTGACTTTTGGAAACACAGGATAGTCATACCCAACTGATATCCATAAACCTAAGGGTGTCTACTGACTACCCTGTGTTTCCAAAAGTCAAACATTCCTCTTATGCTGTGCTGATGATGTCATAAGAAGGCAGAAACATGCATGTCCACAGCTAGAGGGGCTTGGCTTTATTGGCCAGAAATTGTCCATAAAAAGACGTAAAAGTAAAAGAAAAAAGTCATGGACATTCAGAATTGCCATTTAGCTAAAACACCTGATATCCTTAAAGGGTAATTTACATATATCCCATGTTGCCTCTGATTCAAGAGGTTTAAGGTACCACGCAATGGAAATTCTAGCTTTGCTAGATTTTTCTTGTGTTTTTAACCAGTTGGTTTTCCTGTGTGACATTTTTAAACATTGTTTTAGTTTGTACTTGTGAATCTGAAAACTGTTGCTGTTTTTTTTTTTTGTTTTTTTTTTGCTGTGTTGTGGCACTTTTCTTGTGTACATTTTTTTTTCTGTTTACCATTGTTACAGTACTTCTATGTGATGATTGTTGATAACCGCTGGTCGTATACCTGTGGATAAAAGTATAGGGTTTTCGTCCTTTAGGTGGTTCTCCTCCAAGGCAAGCACTCTATGTCCCAGATATCTGGCAGAGGCTCATTTTTCTGAGGACTGCTTTGTTTATGCTGCCTTTAAGCCTTCCACCATTAAGTAGTTGAAAAATAGGGTGGGAATGTAAAAATGTAGAGATATCCATTTTCTGAGTCTGGGGCATCGTCCATCTCAGAAGCTTCTTCTTACTGCTCCCAGGAAGTCCACAGTGGTTGATTCTGGTACTATAACTTCTGAGATGTCATAATTTCTTGTGCTTCAGTATCCAATAGGCATACTTCTGGTGTAGCTTCACTCAAAAGGAAAACCTTTGTTTCCCTTTGTCCTGAGAGTGCGGTAACTACAGAAGAAGAGCTTTGTAACCTCCATGCTTTCCTACAGTGTGTCTAGTGGGCACACAAGACTGTACAAAAATATGAAAGGTGTTCTTTTAGAAACAGTAGATTTAGTGTGTCTTTTCTTATTAGTACTGGGAGTTCTAGAGCACCTTCTTTGCCAGATTTTATACATAGCTCCTGACTCTTCCTGTCTGGGCTTCTTGTTGAGCTCCACTACCTTTTAAGCCATTAATCAACCTGATGACTTTTATGTTGACATCAGTGGCCCCCTTCAGGTTTGATACCTTCTCTCTTGATTGTCCCAGTGTCAAACAAAGGCAATTGGAGTGAAAAAATAATTGACCTCAATCTTGAGATGGTAGGTCCCCATTTCTGCATTGGGGTTGGTTTATGTTTTGAACCCAACCTCACTCTAGATTTTCTTTGGACTGAGTATTCCACCCATAACTCAAACTTTTAATGCTTAGCATTGGTGGCTATGGCCTCAGCCAAGGTATCACCATTTATATCAACTTTGGGGATTGGGCCTATTCTGTTGTTCTTATGTTTGGTGCAAATTTGGTCAGTCTCAGGGTTGGGGTTGACTTCTAGTGGACTCGGCTCCATGAGCATGGCAGATCCTGTCTTCTTTTGGGTTGTGGCAGGTCCCAATGCCTACAGTGCAGACCTCCCTGCATGAACCATCCTTTGAAGTGGTACATACCACAGCTCACCTGGGATCTTTATGTGCCACTTCTGCCATCCCTGCCCTTCTGACCCAGAACAGAGGAATAGGGTCTCCAGGCAGAATACCAGTCTTATTTATGGTAGTGTAGCCATCTTCCTACATGGACTCTCTCCATCCAAGGACAGGAAGTAAGGGAAGTGTAAGAGGAAGCATGTTGATTCCCCAGAAGTCTCTCCCAATGTAAATGTGGATGATGATCAGATGTCTGACTCTCCTACCTTACGTCCTTGTGATCCCAGAATTGGGGGGATATTGCAGCACGTCGGGGTTAAAATTAAGTGGTCCCAGGGCATTCCTTCTAAGTCATATTACATCCTGGATGAGGCCTTCCAGTCATCTAGATCTTCCTTTTGTGTGGTACTGCTGGTTGTTAAAATGTTATTTTAGATTTTCTGAAACAAATCAGTTGTGGAGAGTCTCCTAAATGCCCATGACAAATTTTCCCCCCAAATAACTATCCCAGCTGGTTGCAGAACCCCATTGCACACACATTTATGGTTACTGCTGTTTGTAAGAAAGCTCCATATTCAGAGTCCAAGAAAGTCTGTCCCTCAAATAAGAAGTCACCTTCCCTGGACAGATTAAGGGAGCAGATGTCATCATCCTTTATTTTCTCCTTAAGTGCTTTAATCCAGTTTATGTACATGCAGAGATTCCAGAGAGACTTGCTAAATGAAATGGCCAGGAATTTGGAGGAGTTACCAGATCAGACATAGGCTAATCTACAGTCTCAAATGGCAATTTCTAGTGGCATGGTAAATCATAGTATCTCTTTAACTCATGGTGCAGTTGATGGTTTTACTAGGGTAGCAGGTGCAGGTCTTAACATTTTACTCTTAAAAATTTTGCACCAACTACATGACTTGATATCTCCAAACCACACTTCTTGTACACCACTCTTGAGGCCTCCTTGATCTTCTGAGATTTGGTGAAATCTAAGTTGGAAAAAACAGAATGCAAAAACAGTACTTGCACTAAATTTTTTGAAATTACAGGCTTTTCAGTGTACGATTTTGGGAATGATTAAGAACTCATGCCATCTTTGGTTTCTGGTCCCTAGTAAGATCATTTTTGAGGTTCTACAAAGCATCCCTGATGGTGGACATTTAACAGAATGGGCATGTTTCCAAAGGATGCGGTTCTTAACAAAATAAGCAAGGGACAATACTGCTGTGTCTTTCAGGGCTTGCCTGCTTGCCTGACTGCTCCACTCTGGAGGTAGTTGGTGCAATCTTTATACTTTAGACATGGTAGGACGTCACTTGTTTGTGGCAGGTAGATTAGAGATATGACATCTTGATGCTATTCTTTTTATATAGTTCCTCCACCAGAGTAGCCTAATGGATTCATTATCTTTGTATAGTTGGCCAGTTTATTCCTGTCTGAGGTGCCTAATTACAAGAGTTGGGGGAGGGAATCGGGCCAACTTGCACAACAAAATGAGTGACATTTTTCCCCTTTGGAGACCGCCACCTTGTGATAGTTCCTGCCAGTACATATAAACAAGAACAACATGTGGTGATTAGGTTCATTCTCTGCAGTTGTAATAGCCAGTAATCCCTCTAGGTGTCACCCAAACAGTGAGCAGAGCCACCCCCCCCCCCAGAATGGACAGGCCAGTGACACACATTCACTCCTTATCCCAGCTCTTCCAGTGTCCGAGCTCCTAACTGAACTTATGTTGTTTAGTACTCATTTCCCTTTTTGTTGCCTCCCAGTTTGTCGTTGCTTCCCTTCTGCAGTGTCTCACACCACCAAAGTACTGCAGCAAAACTACAGGCCATAAGAGTGTCACGAATGAGAGCCATCGAACTCATCCCACTAATCTAGAACGGACATGGCTGGTACTCAGGGTTATTTTTAGTGTCAAGAACAAATCAAGACCTCAGACCCATTCTCCTTTTGAGCATTCTACATCAATATGTCTTCAAGTAGCCAATTAAAGTGGTCGTACTGTGGCATATTTTTTCTGCTTTTTGAAAGAAGACTGAATGTGTTCACTGGCCTTCCAGGATGCACGCATGCATAGTAAAATTGCAAAGAAGTCCAGAAGATTCCTTTACATGTGCCTAAGAGCCATTCACTTTCAGTTCAGGACACTTCCATTTGGTCTCACCACAGTCCAGAGGGTGATCAAGTGCATACTTGAGTCACAGCAGCTGTCCAACTTCAAGGTTCCATTCGCTTTTGTATGTATATACTATTCTGACAACCAACAGAAACTTTATAGCAGTGCAACCCAACCCACTTGTGTCCCTAATGTACCTTGGTTGCCTATTAGGAGGGATATGTTATTTAGAAGGGGGGCTAAGCGCTTTGTGAGTGGGTATGTTAGGTAATGTTTTATTCCCTGTATGCTTCTGTGCATTAGAAACATGGCAGACCAGGGTGAATTTACAAATTCCCATCTAGTGGTCAAGATTACATTTGAATAGGGTCAGGGATGAATTCTGCTTCAGATGGCTGGGGATCCTATTCCTTAGCAGGGGACCCTTTGAGGCACATATCAGTGTCACCAGCATGTTCTATTTATGCTGCAGGCAAAGTTTAAATCTTTTAGTTTAGTGTTTATAGTGCTGTTCATTTTACAGATGTGCAAAAGATGCATCAAGACTGTATCTGAGGATGTCTTGTATGCTAGGCAAAGATCACCTGTCATTAACCTGGAGGAGAATGAGTATAGAGGTATGGCCTTAAGGCAGTCTGTGTAGGACAGTGTGTTAATACCCTGCATTCTCACAGTGAGGAATCTCTGTGGGTGTTCCAGCTGTTGCAAATGCCTGGGCATGTACTTGCTGAAGGGGGCATTGTACTCAATGATGGGTCTGATAACAGCCGAGTTAAGTGGTACTGTAACATGCCCTTCCATATCACTGTTGCATTATTCATCAGTTCTGGGATCTATTGCCAAGGATAGCCCAACATCCAACCAGTATACCAAAGCCTTTATTGCCTACGGAATGTTGTACATCAGATGTACTGCGCAAGTGTAGGGCATAAAGGTGAAGTACGTACACTCCCAAATCAGAAATTTGCTGCCAGTCTAAACCCCTTTATCATACATCAGTCTGAACGCCCTTCACTTTGCTGATTAGACCGAGCCTACATCTTTTAAAATAAGTACCCTACTAGGGTTCTTTTTTTCTTTTCTTGCAATGTTCAGTGGGTTGCATCTCATCCTCCCCAAAAGAGAAATGCAAGTGTAGGAGGCAAAGTCCCCATAAAGACTGCCACAATAGGTGTCTGTATTTTGTTTAGGGGTGTGTCTGATGACTATACTCAGAGGCAAATTCCCCAAAAAGACTGCCACAATAGGTGTCTGTTTTGTTTAGGGGTATGTCTGATGACCAAACTCAGTATTCCATCTTTCACGCTATTGTACCCAAGACTTTGAGTAGCTGCCTTTCTTCAGTTTCCATTTACCATGAGAACCAACATCTCAAACTTGTGGTAGAGCTGCTGCTCAAAAATACCAAGAAGTCTAGGCCTGAGTCTGCTGCTGTCCATCCTCCACCAGATGTTCTCTCTTGAGGTGAGTGAGAGCCCAAAGGATAGTCAGGCATTGTCATCAGTTTCTTCTGTTGTGACCTTCTCGGAGGCCGGCATGGAACATGCTTCTCACTCATCCTCGGAGGCCTTGCAAATGTCTGTTGCAGATGTTGAGGGGGAAAAAATGGCTGATAATTTCTGAAGGGCCTGGATGGATTCCTCAGATTTTTGTTAGGCAAGAGGTGCTGGTTATCTTAATTGAATCCAGGCAGGGGACTGAACCTCTGCATTTTGTCAGATCAGACATCCCAGTAAAGAAAATCCAGACCAAGCATGTAGTGTTAGCCAGCAGAGATCCACAAAGAGACTAGTAGGACTTTAATCAAGGTTTGTTCAGTGCCTTGATGGCATTGAAGTGTCTTCAGGGGGTTTCAGTTCCTGCATCTCCTTGGTCCTCTACCCCTAGGATTTTAACTCTGAGGCTGACTCCTTAACCTATTCCTCTCAGTTGCCTTCATCTTTAGACTATGATTCTGAGGCAGAGGAATCTGTTAGTCCTGATTCTCCCATAGTGGAGCTTTCCTTTGGTGACACTGTCCTGCATGTGATGTAGCATTTCAAATGGGATTGCTCTCAAGTATCGTGATGTCCAGGGAAGGTGTCACGAGTTTTACAAATGGACTCTCGTAAACCTTCAGCTGTCCCTCCTTTGTTGACTGCTCTATTAGATGCCTTCTCTGCTGCTTCTCTGACTCCAGATTCTCAACCTCCATATCCTAAGAAACATGATAAGTTCTGTAAGGTGCTAGATGCCTGCAGATTCTTGTGCAAGTGCCCTTCATCTAATCCTGCAGTGATTTCTACATCTTATAAGCCTGCTAGGCTATTGCCTTCTTCCAAGTTCCTTCCTTCAGTTATTGACAGTAGAGCCATGGAGAGTATTGGTAAAGTATACACTTATAGGTTCATAGGTAGGTACTAGGCTATTGGCCCAAGGGCCTACGTAAGCCTAGCCAACAAGGTTTCCTGGCTTATGCCACCCAAGAAAGTTATTTTCCTGTGCCACTGTCGAGCTGAGACACAGAAGTGATCCCCGGTGTGTATTTCCTATTTCCCATCCACTCATCAAGATTTTTCTTGAGTGCTAATGAAGAACTTTGCTTGACATAGATGTGTAGCCTGTTCTAGAGTATGGGAAGTCTCTGGGACAGGAATCTATCCCTCCAGCATGTCCTGTTTATTGTGGTGACAAGGTTTAGGTCACTAGAGCATGTAGCTCAGAGGGATTGGGATTTCTTTAGGTGTAGCATGTCCAACAGCTCTGGGTTTGACATAGCTTTATATGTTAGTCAGAGATCACCTCAGAGTAGGCGATATGCTACGGAGTAAAGCTGGAGGTTTTTGAGGCAGTCAGTGTAGGGTATTTGTTTGAGGCTAGTAATCCTCTTTGTGAGGTACTTCTGTGGCCTTTCCAGCTGCTGCAGATATCTTGTGAGGTACATTCCAAAAGGGCCGTTGTACCTTATAATGGGTCTAATGAGTGTCAAGTAGAGGGGAACAATGATCTCTTTTTTTTCCTGGATGAGAACCCTTTTATGATGGTGTGCCATGTAGAAGGACTTCCTGACTACTGTGGCGATGTGACTATCAAAGGAGAGACTACTGTCCACCTGGGTCCCGAGGTCTCTTATCATGCATTCGGTGTTAAGTAGATTGCTGCCTATGTGGTAGTTCATGGGTACAGATTTTTTACCAAAGGGGATGACACTTCACTTTTTGGCATTGAGCTTGAGGCCATGGCTCTGACACCAGGCATCTCTCTCAGCGAGGCCCTTCTGTAGGATGTCCACATCATTTGGGGACTTGACTATGGCTCCTAATTTGCAGTCATCTGCAAACTTCGTTAGCCAGAGGCCTTCTGTGTTAGCCTGTACCAGAGAAGTAGATACCAAACAGGAGAGGTCCCAGGACGGAACCCTGTGGTACTCCACTTGTCACTGCTTTGAGGTCAGATTTGGAGTCTGCAACTTTTACAGTGTGGGTTCTGTCAGTGAGCCAGTTGGCAACCCATCTTGTGACATAGGGATTTATACCTAGTTTAGTGAGTTTAGCTATAATTCCAGAATGGGGGATGGTGTCGAAAGCCTTGGCGAGGTCAAAATAGGCTGTGTGAACCACCTTACCCTCATCTACAGCTTTGGTGACTGCCTCAAAGAAGTCGATCAGGTTCAGGAGGCATGATCTGCATTTCACAAACCCGAACTGGGTGGGATCCAGAGTTTGGAGGTTACCAATGTCTTTGTTTATGAGTTCCATGATGATACGTTCCATGGCCTTGCAGACCAGACTCATCAGGCTAATAGGTCAATAGTTCCCGGGATCAGTGGTGGCTCCCCCCTTGTGGAGTGGGATAACTGTTGCTGTGCGCCATTCAATGGGCACAAAGCCTGATGCGAGGCTATTATTGAACATGGTGTTTAAGTGGGGAGCCAGTTCATTCTGAAGTTCGTGTAAAATGCAGCCTGGGATGTTGTCCGGTCTCATGGATGCTGTGTTTTTGGCTTTAGAGAGTGCAGCTTTTACCTGCGTAGTTGTGATTACAGGGACTCTGCATACTTCCTGTATATATATGGGACCTTTAGGGGGTGAGGGGGGGGGGGTAAAGTTAGCACTGAACCTATCTGCCAGGATGTTGGCAATATCAGTTGGTTCTGTAATTTTCTTGCCTTTGTGCTGTAACTCAGAGCAGATCTGGGTGTTGCCATCGAGATTCTTGACATAGCTATAGAATGCTTTGTGGTTGTCCTTGGAATTAGTGGCGATTTTGTTTTCGTAGCTAGCTTTGGAGGATCTTATAATGGATCTCAGCTTCTTAATGAGGCTGACCAGGAAGCTCCACTCATGGGATTTTACTCTCTTTTGCAACAGTTTCTTCCTTCTATTGTGCAGTTTGTTTATGGCAGGGGACCACCAGATTGGCTTCCTTTTTTTGGAGGATAGTGTCTTGGTTCTGTTTGGGATAGCATGATCCATGCACTCATGTAAATGCTTATAGAGTGTATTTGTGTAATATTCAGCAGTTGTAACTGCATTGTCCATCTGCATGGGTGTCATGAAGTTCACCACTTCTGTCTTAAGAAGCATGAAGTTGGCTTTGGAGAAATTTTTTACTGTGGTTTCCTTAATGGGGGTGGGGGCGGGATGTGGATATCAAGGGTGATTAGTTTATGGTTGGATCAGACCAACGAGGAGTTGACTTCAGGTGTGGAACACCAGTCACTCATGTTGGTAATGACTAGGTCTAAGATATTGTTGCCCCTGGTGGGGGTGTGGATAAGTTGAACCAGGGCATTGGAGTTTATGAATTCCAGAAAGCGTTGAGCTAAGAAGTTGGTACACGAGTAGTTTTCCCAGTTAATGGTGGGGTAGTTGAAGTCACCCATTATTAGGGTGTTTGGTTGAACCCTAATATTTTCCAGTACATCAAGAAAAAAGGAGTGGGAATCTTGGGGCATGGTGGGGGATCTGTAGCAAGCTGCAATTTGGATTGCAGTTTTGCCTGGAGTTAAGTTGCACTTGGATAACCTTAGATGCATTATGCTGAGCAACTAGCCTGGAGGTGTGGATATCCTTAATGAATACACCTCCGCCTTTCGTGTTTCGGTCCAGGTTACATGGCCGAAAAGTATGGTATGAGTTATAGCTTGGTAGTGCAGGGGTGCTCTCTGGAGCCTTGAACCAGGTCTCCGTCACTGCACAGATATCGATGTTCTCCATTTTAAGGAGTGCCTCGAGTGAGTGCATTTTGAGATTTAGACTTCTAGCATTGAGTAGCATTACCCTCAGTTTTTGCTTGCCTGTTCCTGTTATGATGGTGAATTTGTTATTTGAACCTTACCTAAAAAAGGCACTATAGGGGCAGCAAGAGCCTTAGCCAGTATCCGGGATTCCAGGGGCGACAGGTGCAGGCTATCTGTGGCAAAGCATCGTGGTCTGTCGACCATGTCATCCCAAACAGACAGATACTAGATCCCCTTAGAATGACACCAGAAGCTTAGCCAATTGTTGAAGTCAATCATTTTGTCCTTTTACTGTAGTATCATTCTGGGCGATGGCGGAATGCTACTCAGGGCTAGGGTCATACCTGCCTGAGCTACAAGATTGGAGAGCTCTTCCATGTATCTTTTCATGTAGTTCAGGGAGGTACGTCATGACAGAGTCATATTTGTACTTGTTGTGGAGTGACCTGAGTGTGCGGGTTATGTGGCGGATCCTGGCACCCGACAGGCAGCTGACAGTAACCTTCTCCTTGTTTAGCCTGGTGAGTGGGATATCAGTGTGCCTGACTATAGAGTCACCTATGACTAGTGTGTTGGATACATTGTTTTGCCTTATTGGCTGAGGTTGAATAGCACATTGAGTCTGTGGGCTGTGTGTCATTTGGGTTGTGTTGGGGGATGGAGGTTGCTTGCGTTTCTGCTTTGAAGGTCTCTGTTGCTTAGACAGATTATTATTGAGAGCCTCCGCAAATGTTTTTGTGTTACTATGTGTGGATTTTGGTGGTGTAGATTTAGTGAGACTATGTGATGAGTATGGTGTGGTGCAAATGTTTACCTTCTCCTCATGACTGTCAAGTTCAGTCTTGGTTGGAGAGAGCTTTACCTCCAGTTTGGGTAGATAAGTGCATCTCTCACAGGTTGTAGTGTTGGGTAGTAGGAGGAGAGGGTAGTCTGCATACATGAGGAAATTTCTACATTGCCTCAGGATGCCCAGATTCATCAGATAGACAGGAGAGAACACTGGGAGCTGACCCTTGGACATGCCTGAATAAAAAACTATTTTCCTCTAGATAAGTGAGGAGAGTGAGTACAAGAGCTGTTTTTCTCTAGGCAAGTGAGAAAAGTAAGTACACAAACTGTTTTCCTCTAGGTAATGAGGAAGATTTAGTGCTATAGTAATTAGTAGCTTATTTAATGCTTAAAAGTTCTGAACAAGTACTGTTTAGTCTTCAGGTCTATCAGTTACCAGACTCATATGACAAGGTACATCATCTCTCTTCTTTCCCTGATATGCCTAACCCTGAGGTCAAGACCTTAGCTCTCTCCTTGCTCAGTTCCACTTCTCAGGTTGTCCATCACTCTGTTAAATCCAGCTATGATGCAGCTGAGCATCCTGTAGGGCTGCTGCCTCTGACTCAGTGATGAGGCGCTATCCTGGTTTCATCTTCAAGCCTTGCCAGATATCAAAGCAAAGCTTCTGGATGCTCCCTTGCATAACCATAACTTGTTTGGCACTGTGATTTATTCAAGATCTTAACAGGATCAAGGTAAGATTACAAAAAATTTGAAGCAGATTTCTGTCTTACCCCTGTCCGAGTTTCATTGGAACTAGCCTAGTAAGACTATATATTTGCATAGGCTGCCTAGACAGTCTTCCAAAGGGAAAAAGGCTGTTACGAGTGTTTTTTTCAGATAACACTACTCAAATTCCCAGGCCCCAGATGCAGTCATCTGACTGTCTACCCTTTCTTCTTCTTGGCAAGGTTCCCTTGTCCCTCAGGCTTTCTCTTTCTCTTCCAATTTGGGTCACTGATTACCACATACACCTGGGTTCTCTGCATTGTGTAGAAGGGTTACTTGACCTGGAAGACTCTTCACTTCTTTTCCAGTATTCCTCTACCCCTTGCAGAGCAGCTTTCTAATTTCCCAGGGTTATTGCAGGGTCTACTGGACCAGGGTACCATTCTACCAGTTCCACAGACCAACAGGGGTTTGAGTTTTTTACTCCAAGATTTTTCTGGTCCTCAGGAAAGAGGGCTCTTGAAGACCTTTCATCTCTGAACACCTCTGTTAAGACTCTCTTTCTCTGTTGCTTCCCCAGGACTTTCTGTGGATCAGAAGGATGCTTACCTTCACATTCCTATACACCCTCTATTCAAGAAATATTTGCTTTTCACCATTTCTTCCTCTTATTTTCATTTTTTCTGCTTTGCCCTTTGGGCTTTCAGTAGCCCCAAGGGTGTTCACCAAATGTCTAGCTGCTGCAGTCACCTTTTGTGGGCTTCAGGGCATTCAGATATTTCCCTAGCTGTACGCCCACTTGCTTCAGGCTCCATCCCATTCCAGGGTGGTGCAGGGTCTTCATTTTATCCAGATTCTGTTGCACAGCCTGGGGTTCACTGTCAGCCTTCAAAAGTCAGTGTTGATTCCATCTCAGGATCATGTTTTCTTAGACTGCATGCTCCAGACTGTTCCACTACTGTTATATGTTCCTACCTCCAAGGTTTTGTCCCTCACAAATTCTTTTCTGTCCCTATTTCCCTGTCTTCCCTGCCTGCCGGGGAGTTTTTCAGAGCTCAAGGGTTAATGGCCTCTGCCATGACTATGCTCCCCTGGGCTAGACTTCATATGAGGAAGATGTTCTTCGTGTTTCACTGTTACAGTCATCACTTGTAAGTTATTGCTGCTGGGTAGCTCTCGGCCGGCCCGAATACCAGAGTAAAGAGTATTCCTCCTGCGTCGGCTGTAGGTCACCAGGGACTGACATCAAGTCATCAGTCATATAAATCAAGGCAGCCAACACCATTACATCAGTCTTTCTTGCCATGGAGCCTGAAGCAGCAGCAGTTAGCGTGTGCATCGGTCGGCCATTGCCAGAGTGAAAAAGAAGAACGACTAAAGCTAAGTACCCCGTTGAGGATCTTTTTCTTGCAGTATCTGATGTCCAAAAAAGTTAATAATTTTCTCTGCTGTGGAAAACAAGTACCACACCAAGACTTCCATAACCTGTGTGTAACTTGTTTAGGCCCAGACCATGTCATTCCCGGATGTCGATTCTGCTCTCTATTTAACGGTAGGACCATCCGCCCTAGAGCCAAATTTGCAGCTAGATATTTTAAGGAGAGTCCTTCTGAGCGCAAAATGGCATCCATCGGTCAGCCTCCAGTGGATATCCAAAAAAAGAGAAAAGACAAAGAAAGGGACAGTCCACAAAAAGGTCTACAGATGACTCTAACCTGAAGTCAGCCACTAGCACAGTGGAATTCAGTGAGGCGCCTACGCAGCCCCTGATGAGAGCTGCACAGCCACTGCAGGCATTTAATGAGAACCTTTCAGAGTCCAGTACGCCACCGGATCAGACTATGCCTGTCGAAATTTTGGTTGTCAGCCCCGCGGTTGAGTCCGGAGCCACTCTACAGGCACCGGCTTCTGAGGAGGCCTTTCTGATAATTGGCGCCAGACAAAGACCGATGGCCATGCCACCAACCACAGCTGCACTGAGGCCCATCGAAACACCAAGGCCTAAAAACAAGGCCACTCCTAGAAAAACTGTTTCCACAATTCCCAGTCACCATCTTCCTCAAGCCCAGACTGCTCAGTCACAGCAGCTTCTAAAGATGTGTGAGAATCTGATCACACTCATCAGAGGTAGTCAGACTACCCCAGCCAAAAGAAAAACGGACATTTCACCATGGATTCTCTCAGAATCTGACACTGAAGAATCAGACTTTCTGGACTCGGACAATGAACAGCAGCTCCTTTTGAGGATTCTGATGCAGAGGAATCCATCCCATCTGCACCCCCCCTCCCCCGAGGACCTATTATTTGGAGAGACCTTACATACCCTCAGGGAACACTTCCACTGGGAATCTCAGGACTACCCCCAAAGAGACCAAGAGAGTTTCTGGACCTACCCCAGCATAAACCCTTAAGCCATTCCTTCCATTTTGGATGTGGTAGAAGATGTAAAAAGTCTAGCCTCACCGCTGATGCCCTACCTCCTGCACCCAGAAAGCCTGACAGGTATTACAGGGTGCCAGACACCCAAAAATATTTATTCAAGAACCCTGCAGCCGACCCAGAGGCCCAAAGGGGCTAGGACCAGTTCCTCCAAAAATCCAATACCTTCTGACAAGGATAGCAGAGCCCTAGACAGATGGAGTAAAAAGGTATACATCTCTGCTACCTTAGCTGTCAGAGCTCTTAACTGCCAGTTCCATATGCATAAATATCAACAACATATGTTGGAACTATTAAATCAGGAAAATTTCCTCCTTGCCAGTTAGTTCAACTTCCAGAGAACTGGGAGAGCTCTTATCTTACACTCCAGTTCTCAAGTAGCAAAGTATTCCCTCCACTGCAGATTTAATGCCCTAGAAGCCTCTAGCAGGGCTGTTGTTTCGGGGTCAGTCATTAGGAGACATGCATGGCTGAAAGAGCAGCCTCTGCCTGATCATGTTAAATCCAAACTCCTAGATGCCCCCTAGATAAGGACCACTTGTTTGGATCTAAGGCAGAGGAGGTGATTAAGAAAATGAAGGATAAGGCCAAGTCAGTGCAGACAGCAAAATAATTCCTCCAGGTGAAACCTTCCCGATTCAGCAGAAACTTTCCCACCACGCACTGGCTCTTTCCTTCCCAATCCAAGCCTGTGCAAAGGGAAGGGTGCAGGGATAGACCCCCTAGTCAGCAACTACAAGCCCAGCAGAGGCCGAGACAATGGACCACTACAACCCCCAGGGCAGGGAGTTCTAAGTCCACTCCCTACCCTTTGGACTCTCAATGACTCCATCTCACCCCTCTGCCCTCCCCAAAGGTTAGGAGGAAGGCTATCCCTTTTTGAAGACAACTAGCAAACCATCACAGCAGATCAGTGGGTCCTAAAAATAATTTCCCAAGGATACAGATTCTTATTCAAACTGAACCCACGCTTAAGGGGGTAACCAGACATACCAGCAAATCAGCGGGCAAAGGCCATCTGCCAAATTCAGAAACTCTGTGCTCAAGGAGCAATGGAGCCTATACCTCAGGTACAAGCCGGATAAGGCTTTTATTCAAGATTGTCCTGGTACCCTGGAAAGAGGGCACTTGGTGCCCTATTCTAGCTCTATCCACACTACACCTTTCCCTGCTAGTGCCAAAATTCAAATTGCTTACACTCCAAAAACTCTTGCCCATGTTGACCCTAAATGCCTGGCTAGTCACCCTAGATCTGAAGGATGCCTACCTCCATATCCCTATAAGGGAATCCTGCAGAAGATTCCTTCGCTTTAGGGCAGGCTCAAAACAGTTTCAATTCTCTGCTCTGCCCTTTGGCTTTTCTACTGCTCCCAGGGTTTTCACCAAATGCATGGCCCCTGTCATTGCCTTCTACAGGCAGAAAAACATACACATTTACCACTGTCTGGATGACTGGCTCATCCAGGCAGACAGCAGGGAAAAGATTCTGCAGGACCTCAGCTTTGTCCAAACCCTCCTTACCTTTCTGGGATTTACCATCAACAGGGGAAAATCCCATTTCCAGCCCACAAGACCGATCACCTTCTTGGGAGCTCTCCTGGACACATCCATGCAAAGAGCCTTCCTCTCTCCAGAAAAAGAAAGTTTTCTACCCCAATCCTTCACCCAAGTAGCTCACATGACACACCTCACAGCAAGGACGTTCCTGCAAGCTCTGGGGTACATGAAATCCTGCATCCTGTTGGTGCCCTTGGCCAGACTACACATGAGAAAACTGCAATGGTATCTAAAAAACCTATGGTGCCAACATTCTCAGTCACTGGAGCTACAACTATCTCTGATTCTCTGCTTAAGGGAGGAACTCCTATGGTGGGCAGAAGTCTGTACCCTGAACAAGGGCCTACCATTTGTCATTCTTCCCCACAGCCAGACCATCAGCATGGATGCCTCAGAAGCAGCCTGTGGGGGGGCCCACTTAGGCAACATGTGCACCCAAGGTACCTGAGACCTCAGGGACCTAGACCTGCACATCAACCTAAAAGAAATATACTCAGGGCTATCACAGCCTTCAAGAGCCACCTAAAACCAGGGGTGCTTCTAATCAAAACAGACAATGCCACAGTCTTGTTGTACATCAACAAGCAGGGGGGGGACACACTCCTACCCACTTTGTTGCCTAGCCATGTTACTCTGGCAGACTGCCTCTATGATGGGCCTACATCTGATAGCCCAGTACATCCCAGGGGAGCGCAACACTCTAGCAGACCACCTCAGCAGAAGTGTCTTGGACCCCCATGAATGGCAGCATGGGTGGGAGACCTTCCTCAACATAACCCAAATATGAGGACCCCAGAGGTAGACCTCTTTGCATTCATAGAGAACAGACAGTTGAACCAGTTCTGCACCAGGGAGTTTCCCCCAGAAGCCTGGAAGGTGGATGTGCTCTCCTTCCACTGGGGCAACCTGTTTGTGTACGCTTTCCCCCTCTTGCCAATGATCCCTAGGGTACTGCTAAAGATCAGAGAGGAAGGGCCAAGAGCTATACTCATTGCTGTGAATTGGCCCAGGCAACATTGGTACCCCTTGCTACTCAGCCTGACCAAGGAACTACCCAGGAACCTGCATCACACAGAAGAACTACTAACCCAAGAAAAAGGGTCAGTACTACATCCCAGTCTGCAAACTGTCAGTCTGTCTGCATGGCTTATACCCCAGAGGCAGATACCAGCCCACCGTTGATCAAGCAGGTCCTGGATGTCATTAAGGAGGCCAGGAAGCCCAGTGCCATGAAATCCTACTCTGCAAAATGGAAAATTTTTAATGCCTGGTACCAAACAAGCAGCTCCCTTGCCATCCTCACTTTGATTCTAGACTACATGGCGGAGCTAGTGCAAAAAGGATTATCTTACTCTTTCACCAAAATTCATGCCTCAGCTATCTCTGCCCATTCCCATACAGAGCAACATTTGATGTTCTTCGTGTTTCACTGTTGCAGTCATCACCTGTGGGTTATCCCTGCTGTGGTAGCCCTCCGCTGGCCCAAATACCAGAGTCACTGTTTTTGTGTGCCAGCTGCTTCGCCTGTAGTCTGACATCAGGTCATCAGTACTGCAAAGCAAAGCAGCCAACATCATTACATCAGTCTTTCTTGCTGTGGAGCCCATAGCAGAAGCAGTACACACAAGTGCTGGTTGGTCACTTCCAGAAGTCGAATTTCAGCAGAAAACATCTAAAGCTAAGTATCCCGTTGGGGACCCTTTTTTCTTGCTCTAACCGATGTTCGAAAAAGTTAACAACTGTCTCGCCTGTGGAAAGCAGATCCCACACCCAGACTTTCTTTCTTTCTGCATCACTTGTTTAGGCCCAGACCACGACATCTCTCATTGCCAGTACTGTGCCCTCTTTAATGCGAGAAGCATTCGCTGTAGAGCTCTTTTTGTAGACAGTTATTTTCATATTCCGTCTTCAATTTCCAGTATGGCATCTGTCAGCCAACAATCTGTCGACATTCCAAAAAAAGTAAAGATAGAGACGGGCCATACAAGGCTAAACCTTCCAACGATGTTACCGCTAAGTAAGTCAGTTCTCCAGAATTCAGTGAGGCGCTTTCGCAGCCCCTGATGCCTGACTTGCTTTCTATGCAGGCCTCTGCCATGACCCTTTCAGAGTCCAATATGCCGCAGAAATCCATTGTCTTCCGAGCCTTTGACTGTCTCTGCCTCAGTTGGGTCCAGAACTGCAGAGCAGGCACCGGCTTCCGAGGAGGCCGTTTGCACTACCAATTCTACACAAAAAAAGACCTCTTCTCTTCCGACTACCGACAGACCAAGAGTCTGAGGAATCTAATTATTCTGCTTTTGAAGAGGAACAACATCCTTTAGCTGTTTGAGGATTCAGATGCAGAGGAATCCAACCCCCTCTATTTCCTCTTCAGAGGACCTCCTTCAGGGAAACCGTTCACTCCCTCAGGGAACATTTTCAATGGGAATCTCATAACTACCCACAGTCAAAGAAACAACTTAAGAGAGTTTCTGGACCTGCCTCAGCATAGACCCGTGGCCATCCCACCTATTCTGGAAGTGGTGGATGATGTTTTCCATGAATCCAGCTTAGCCCCTGATGCCCTGCCTCCTGCTCCAGCTTAACCTGACAGGTACTAAAGAGTACCAGATTCTCACAAATACCTGCATAGGAACCCTGCTGCAGACCTTGAGGTCATTACACATGGACCCAAAGGAGCTAAGACTAGTTCTGCCAAGAATCCTCTTCCTTCTGACAAAGATGCCAGAGCTCTGGACAGATGGGGTAAGAAAGTGTACACCTCTACAACCTTAGCTATCAAAGCACTCAATTGTCAGTTCCATATGTTGAAATAGCAACAGCACACTTTGAAACAATTAAAACAGAAGATTGCTACCTCTCCTGACTGTGCCAACTCAAAAGAGCTGGCAGAATTACTACACTCTGCTTGTCAAGTGGCCAAGAACTCATTAAAATGAGTTTATGACACCCTAGAAGCCTTTAGCAGAGCAGCAGTGACAGGATCTGTTATTAGAAGACATGTATGGCTGAAGAAACAACCTCTCCCTGATCATGTCAAGTCTAAACTTATTGATGCACCTCTAGATAAGGAAGGCCTATTTGGGGAAAAAGCAGAAGAGGTGCTTAAAAAAATGGAAGACAAAGCAAAATCTATGCAAACGGTAAAAGATTTCTTTCAAGTTCAACCACCCAGATTCAGCAAGGGCTTCCCCTCTAAGCACTGGGCCTTCCCTGCACCCAGCAGACAGGGCCAAGGTAAGCCAAGCAGGGACAGGACATCCAGGCCCCTATCCCAGGGCCAGCAAAGAAGCAAACAATGGACCACTTCTGCTTCTAAGGCAGGGAGTTCTAAGCCAAGCTTCTATGGCAAGCACTCACAATGACTCTCCCTTCCCCCATCTGCCCTCCTTTCACTCATCTAAAACTAGGAGAAAGGCTCACTCTCTTCAAGGACAATTGGGTCTCTATAACCAAGTACCAGTGGATATTAAAAATCATTTCTCAGAGATACAGATTCTCCAGATCAAACAGGAAAAGGTTTTTACTCCAGACTATTCCTTGTTCCCAGAAAATAGAGCACTTGGCACCCCATCCTGGATCTATCCAAACTGAACACCTCCTTGGTGGTCCCCAAATTCAAAATGCTAACCTTGCAGCAGAACCTGCCTATGCTCTCACAAAATGCCTGGCTGGTGACACTAGACGTAAAAGATGCCTACCTCCACATCTGCTTCAGAGCAGGCAGTCAGCACTTTCAATTCTTTGCACTGCCCTTTGGCTTATCTACTGCTCCCAGAGTATTTACCAAATGATTGGCCCCAGCTATAGCATTCTGCAGACAGAGAAATATACAGATTTACCCTTACCTGGACGACTGCCTCATTCACGTGAACAGCAAAGAAAAGTTGCTCCAGGACCTTCTTTTTCAAAAAACCCCTAACTTCCCTAGGGTTCACCATCAACAAGAAAAAATCAAAACAAAACCCAACCAGGAAAATTGTTTTCCTGGGAGCTCTGCTAGACACAGCAATCTTAATGGCCTTCCTATCCCTAGAGAAGCAGAGCTTCTTGCCTCTCTACTTCACCCAGCTGGCTTCCAGAGGTCACCTCACTGCGAGGAAGTTCCTGCAAGCCCTGGGATACATGTCATCTTGCATCCTTTTCATCATTCTCGCCAGGCTTCACATGAGAAACCTTCAGTGGTACTTAAAGAACCTTTGGTGTCAGCAGTCTCAGTCCATAGAGACCACTCCCACTGATCCCTTGCATAAGGAATGAATTTCTCTGGTGGGTAGAGGCCTGTGCCATGATCAAGGGTCTTCCCTTCATCCTCAGACCTTCTGGCCAGACCATCACCACCGACGCCTCAGACATAGCTTGGGGCACTCATCTAGCAGGCAGGTGTACCCAAGGTCTTTGGAATGCCCACCAACTTCACTTGCACATCAACCAGCATTAAATGATGGCAGTGCAAAATGCTCTGACTTCCTTCCGACCCCATCTCAGGCCAGGGGTCTTCCTTATAAAAACAAGCAACACCACAGTAGTGTGGAAATTAACAAGCAGGGGGGCACACAATCTTACCCCCTGTACAGGTTAGCCATGAGTCTCTGGCTTACAGCCACCTTTATGGGGCTACACCTAGTTGTCCAATACTTACCAGGGCTCAACAACGCACTGGCAGACCACCTAAGCAGAAACTTACTGGACCCCTATGAATGGCAGCCCCACAGAGAAATCTTTCTGAAAATCAGCCAGGAGTGGGGGACCCCAGAGGTGGACCTCTTTGCCTTGCACCACAACCACCAGCTGCACAAGTTTTGTACCAGGGACTATCACCTCCTAGCATGGAAGGTGGATGCCTTGACCTTCCCCTGGAACTCTGTCTTTGTGTACGCATACCCTCCTCTGCCCCTTATTCCCAAGGTTCTGATCAAAATAAGAGAGGAGAGACCATTGCTCCAGATAGCACTGGTACCCCCTTACTATACAGTCTGACCTTACAGCCCCCAAAGCTGCTTCCCCTAAGGTCAGTCCTCTTGACCCAGGAAACATGGAAGGTACTCTACCCAGACCTACAGACTCTCAAACTTTCAGCATGGTTTATACACTAAAAACTAACAAGAAGTCCCTGTTAAGCAAACAGGTCCTGGATATCATCACAGGGGCCAGAAGGCCCAGCACAAGAAAATCTTATGCAGGAAAATGGAAAAGATTCTGCTCCTGGAAACAATCAAAAGGGGGCACTATCTCCCAACCTTCCATCCCTCTCATAGTTTCATAGGTTGGTACTAGGCTATCGGCCCTAGGGCCAATACAAGCCTAGCCATAACAATTCCCTGGCTATTTCTTCCCACACTGTTTTCATCCTGGATTACTTAGCAGAGTTGCTCAATAGTGGCCGCTCCTTCTCCTCTATTAAAATCCATGCCTCGGCCATCTCTGCCCATTATGATTCAGACCCACCCCTCTTCTCTTCCTTTGATTAAGCAATTCCTCAGAGGGGCTTCTCATATCAGGCCCCCCAGAAGACCTTCTACTCCACCTTGAGACCTGAATTATGTGTTAGAGAAACTAAACTTACCTCCCTTTGAACCTGCCACTTCAACAGAATTGAAATACCTCTCCTGGAAGACTACCTTCCTACTAGCTATCACCTCAGCCAGAAGGGTCTCAGAACTTCAAGCTCTCATAGCTGTCAAGGAGCCCTTCATAATTTTCCATGCAGACTTAGTCTCCCTGAAGACTAATCCCTCCTTTATACCCAAGATGGTATGTGATGTGACCCTTAACCAGACCATACACCTTCCCACCTTCTTTCCCAACCGTTAAAACAAGGGGGAAAGAATTCTTCATTCACTAGATGTGCACAGACAACTCAGATACTATCTGGACCATACTAAGCCATTTAGAAAAACTGACCAGCTTCTTGTAAGCTTTGCCCAGGGGCAGAGGGGAAGCCCATCTCCAAACAAATAATTTCCAAATGGATTTCACACTGTATCCATTTTTACTACAGACTACATGGGAAACCCATCCCTAAGTCTGTCCATACCCCCTCCACTAGGGCAACCTCCACTTCCACTGCCTTCCTCAGAGGAGTACCTACCAGGGACATCTTGGAAGCGGCCACCTGGACCTCTGTCCATACCTTTACAAAGCATTACCACCTACACCTTCCTCTCTTTTTTAAGTCTAGGGCAGGGTTTGCCTCTGCAATTCTGCAGGGTCTCTTGACCCATACCTAAGACTCTGCCTTTCCTTCCACTCCTTACCTCAGCTTTGGGAATCCTGCCACAGGTGATGACTGCAACAGTGAAACACAAAGAACATAGTATAGCTGTGTACACTTACCATAAATGTAGATTTTTGTGTGTATTCACTGTTGCAGTTTTGGTTTCCCTCCCTCCATCCCCCATTTAACATCTTCCCAAGGTGGCTCTTAGCCACCAGGACCACTTCTGTCTTTTCCCTTGTGCTTCTGATGGGTTAGGGCAAGAAAAACTGATATAATGATGTCAGCTGCCTTGCTTTATAGTGCTGACGACATGACATCAGACTACAAGTGACAGCAGCCGGCACAAAAAAACATTGCCTCTGTTATTCGGGCCGGCCGAGGGCTACCACAGCAGGGATAACCCACAGGTGATGACTGCAACAGTGAATACACTTGAGCATCTACATTTATGGTAAGTGTACACAACTGAACTTTCTCCCACCCCCTGCTAAAACAATTCCTTAGAAGGGTATTGCACATCAGACCACCCAGAAGGCCACCTGCGTGGGACCTGAACTATGTCTTGGAAAAATTGACCTTACCCCCTTTGAAACAGCTGCTAAAGCAGAGCTGAAACACCTCTCTTGGAAGACTGGCTTTCTGCTGGCCATAACCTCAGCCAGAAGGGTTTCTGAGTTGCAGGCCCTCATGGCCATTGAATCCTTCATTATCTTTCTTGCAGACAGGGTGCCTCTTAGAACTAACCCCTCCTTTATGCCTAAGGTGGTATCTGACGTGACATTAAATTGGGCTGTCTATCTTCCCACCTTCTTTTCTAACCCTCAAAATAGGGGGGAAAGAATTCTTCATTCACTGGATGTACATAGACAACCTAGATACTATCTGGACAGGACCAAGTCTCTCAGAAAGACTGACCAGCTGCTGATCAGCTTCTCCCCAGGGGCAGAGGAGAAACCTATTTCCAAGCACACCATTTCAAAATGGATATCCGTCTGTATCCGATTCTGCTACCACTTCCATGGAAAAATACCTCCCAAGCCTGTCCGAAGCCATTCCACTAGAGTAGCATCTATCTACTTCCACTACTTTCCTCAGGGCCATCCCTACCAAGGACATCCTAGAAGCTGCCACTTGGACTTCCATTGTCACCTTCACCAAACACTACCAAATGCCTCTTTACTCCAAAGGCCAGGCAGGCTTTGCCTCTGCAGTTCTGCAGGGCATGCTGGGTTCTACTTAGAGCAGTGCAAGCCTGTTCTTCTATTCCTTCCCTTCCTACCTTCCACCCTACCTTCAGCTTTGGGAATCTTCCCACAAGTGATAACTGCAGCAGTGAAACACGAAGAACATAGTACATAAATGTAGATGTTCAAGTGTATTCACTGTTGCAGTCCTGTTTTCCCTCCCTCCTTCCCCCTCTATTTCTTTCTCTGTTTCCTTCACACCAATTTATACCTATGGGCATACCCCAGTTTGGCCTTCCTCAGGCCTTCTGAGCAGGACTTCTATAAGTTGGGGCAAGAAAAACTGATGTAGTGCTGTTGGCTGCCTTGATTTATACTGCTGACGACCTGCAGCCGAAACAGGAGGGGGATACTCTTTACTCTGGTATTCTGGCCGGCTGAGGGCTACACCAAGAGCATCATGCATGGGTTTGTGGAGGGCTTCTCCTCATCTTCATCCCCCCTTCCTTCACTGTAACTTTTCTACTCTTCCAGGGGTGGTGAATACTGCAACAGTGATATGGAAGGACATAGTATAGTTCTGTAAAATCTTATCCTAACAGTCGATGTTCTCCTTTTCACTGTTGCAGTATTCACTCCCTCCCTCTTGCCCCCTTTTCTCTTCATGGTTGGTATTGTCATACTGGCCAAGAAGTTCCTCTCCTTCCTTCCTTTTTTCTGGATGTACATGTCTTCCTTTCCAGTCGGGGTCCTGATTCTCCTGGGGCGCTTCAGTTTTGAGTTGAGAGTGTCCATACTTCACCTTTATGCCTTATGCTTGCACAAGGAGCATACATCTGAAGTATGATGCTCTCAGAGTAATAAAGGTTTTATTATAGTGGCCAGAAATTGGGCTTTCCTTGGCAGGAGAACCCAGAGGTGATGAATACTGCAGCAGTGAAAAGGACATCTACTGTTATGGTAAGATTTTACATAACTGTACTTTCTGGACCTGGATGCCATACCCCTACTTGTAAGTTGGGCAATATAGAATAACTTTCTTACTATGTTGGTCGAAGGCCAGATTACTATCTACATATGTTCCCAGATATCTAAATACTGGTTCAACTCTTAAGGGTGTTTTATTGATGGAGTAATTGGCTTGTGTGGATGTTTTCCTCAAAGGGCACTATAATGCAGTTCTTGGCGTAGAGTTTTAAAACCGTGGATGTTATGTTGTCCTATCTCACCTTCATTCTTTCTGCTCAGCCGAATACACTAGCTCGAAGTCTTTCATTTGGCTTGTAGCTAAATAGATATCCCATCATGCAGTGGTGTAATCCCCCTAGTTTGCCACTTTGCGAGTTCGGATGCTATCACCTTGGCTGTGGTTCTTTAAAACTTATATATTTTCTTGTATTTAGCTGTAATATACATAAATAGTCTAGTCTGAGTAATTTAGATAGCTTTTTCTTCTGTAGTTGCGTGTGCTATATAATCTTGCTGCTGTGTTGTTACTTGCTGGCCATTTCTCCCTTTTCCTGTCAATTTTTGTCTGTAGAATAGTGGCTAGGGTGTATATTCTCTTGTCTGTCTATATTAGCTCATTTTAGTTAGAGAGCTAAGTGCCCATTTAACTTAGAGGGTTTGTCCTGTGTCTCTCTTGTTGTAGCTGTACCAGGTCCGTTTAAGTTAGAAGGCCTAGTTACTGTTTAACTTAGAGGGCAGAGCTGTTCCTTTTGTTCCTTTTTTTCTTAATAGGTGTGCTGTGTTGTTATAGTGTGTAACTAAAAATTTAAATATTATGTGTGTTAGTTTTTCTTATAGAGATGTGATTTAGTGTTTACTTCTTTGTTGATAATAGTTAGTTGTATTTCCTTCAAAAAATGTCAAAGGAAAGTAGAGAGAATGAACCTATGAACCTAAGCATTCAGGCTTTAAAAAGTGCCAGAAATGTTCTCAAAAGATGTCCATTAATAATGAGCATAATATTGCTTGGGGCCCATTCACCTCCAAGATATATGCACGTTCTGCCATTCTTTCAGCTCCCATGTCTTACAGAAAAGAAAGAACAAGCTAATTCAAAGGACTCCTGAAACCTGCTTTTGATGAAGCTTTAAAGAGCTCATCTTCTTCAAATAAGTCCCCTAAAGGTGAACAACCCTACGAAAAGATCATCTTCTTCTTCCTCTTTTTCGGATCATTTGGAGCCACCTCAGAAATCAAAAACTTCTGAAATATCAATCTCCTCAGCTCCACAGCCTTCGGAACTGAGAGAGATCATTGACTTGGACAAAGTAAGTCCTTCAGCTCTACGGCTTTTGGAACCAAAAGAGACTACTTTTCGGAGATGGTCCACTGAACTAGTACCAGTCTCCCCTACCTTGAGATCTCCATATTGGAGAGATCTCGCTCACCAACCCTCTCCTCCAGGTCCTCTAGGAGTTTATCGGATGATGATGTGGAAAGGATTGTGCGCAGACTTTTGAAGTCGCTGACGCTGGCTAAATTGTTTTTGGCTCTGACCCAACCAGTTTCGGAGCCATCCAAGACTGTTATATTCATGACTATTCCGCCTCCAAGCCAAGCTGGATCTTTGGAGGTGGAATGCCAGATATCAGTTGCAGTAGACTCTTCAGTTCCAAGACCTCTCCAGGAGATTTCAGAACTGATCCCTGCTGCGACACTCTGGGTGCTTTCTAGAGTGTCTAGGAGCCGAAGGTCTCTGGTCAGCTCCAGGTGAGATACTCGGACCCAAGTTCTTTGGTTCCAAGATTACCTCTCAGTGCTTCAGATAGACTGAGTTCGGCTCCTACATCAGCCTCAGAGTTGATCTCCGTGGAGCCAGGGATTCCCTCTGTTTCCTCAGAACTCCGTGGGATCTTTTGAACCACATTTTCCCACTCTTCTGACCTTTAGGGTAAGGTCTTGAAGCTACAGAAAAATGTACTCCAATGGCAGAGAGAGTTTTCCCCTTCCTGCTTGCATCTGGTGAGTGTATCTTTGACTTTGGGTCCAAAGAGTGAGGAACCATCAAAAGAGGCGTTGACAAAGGTAGACTTGAAAGGCTGGAAGGGGAAAACTCTCTCTGCCATTGGAGTACATTTTTCTGTACCTTCAAGACCTTACCTTAAAGGTCAGAAGAGTGTCCTCAGAGTTGGGGGGATATGCCTTCGAGCTGATGAGGAGTGTGCTGTCCCCACCTACAGCTCTTCACAAGGATACTGGTATTCTCCTCCCCAATGCACCGGCTTCTGTCTTGGGACCACCCCATCCACAGGACAGCAGAGAGCCAGAGCCTCAGGGAACCCCATTGGCCGAACCCCACTTTTCTGAGACCTCCCCAGAATA
Organism: Protopterus annectens; assembly: GCF_019279795.1. NCBI lineage: Eukaryota > Metazoa > Chordata > Ceratodontiformes > Protopteridae > Protopterus > Protopterus annectens. Next base: position 1,389,056,268 of record NC_056732.1, read on the forward strand.
CCCTTCTGAGGAGGCTCCTCAAAAGAGAACATGCAAGAGGAAGCATATAGACTTCCCTAATGAGTCCATCACCTCTGACACTGACTTCGAGGAGTCAGAAGGGTCCCCATGGTCGTCCTCTAAAGATATCTCCTTTGCAGATGTCTTAGAAATCCTGAAACAGAGTTGTGGCTGGAAAACCATCAACCCTTCTGATTAGTCAATGTACCTGAAGGCTTTTGGATTTCAACCTTCAGCCTCCTGGGTGTCTCTGCCTTTTGTTGAACTCTTGGACTTGGTTAGTTGAAAGGCATGGGAGTCACCAGACACTATGGAACCAGTCCCTCAGAGGCCAAATAAGTTCTTATCAGCCCCATCTGAAAAGGATTTTCCTCACAAAAGGCTTTCCTGTATATGCTATGGGGGTGGCAGCAGCCAAGAAGGAACTTTCTGAAACATCCTCATCTGTTCATCCACTGAACAAAGACTGAACAAAAACTCTGAAACGATGAACAGATACGGGAAGAGTATTTTTTCGTCAGGGACTTTTACCCTCAGATCGCTGAACTACCTTACGCATTTAACAAGATTACAAAGAGATCTCCTGAAGGAGTTAGAAGGTACTCTCCAAGGTTCATTAGAAAGTAACCTCTCAGCTATCTACTTAAATTCCATCATTAACTCCTCCATGAGACTGATATCCTATGCAGTGGGTGGAGCGAGCAGAGCAGTGGGTTTAGGAGTTTCCTTAAGGAGACACTCCTGGATGCACTTTTGTAATTTTGCACAGCCTTTCAAGTCTACCTTTGTCAATGCCTCTTTTGATGGTTCCTCACTCTTTGGACCCAAAGTCAAGGATACACTCACCAGATGCAAGCAGGAAGGGGAAAACTCTCTCTGCCATTGGAGTACATTTTTCTGTACCTTCAAGACCTTACCCTAAAGGTCAGAAGAGTGGGAAAATGTGGTTCAAAAGATCCCACGGAGTTTTTCAGGATGCATGAGGTGAACCCTTCTCCAGGAGCAGAGGGGGACGCAATAATGGTAGACATCATCCACGAGTCAGATGGGGTCAGCAAAACCAGGGTGACCGTGACTCCTTTCACGGCCAGCCCTACCAGTGCTCCTGTACTCTGGAGGCAGTCGGGGGCGGTTAACTTTGTACCCAGAAGCTTGGCGAGATATCACAAGAGACAAGTGGGTACAAAGTATAATATACAGAGGTTATTCCATTCCCTTTTGCCACCCTGTCCCACAGATGAGAACAATCCCAGATGTTCCACCCAGTCAAAGGGAGCAAGCAACTGTAGAAATTAAAAGTTGCTAGACAAAAGAGTCATCCAAAAGCCCCAGCAGACCATTTTCTTTTTAGTGCCAAAAGAACAGGGGACGGGAGACCCATATTGGATCTCAGCAAACTAAATGAATCCATGAAGAAGTCCAAGTTCTGAATGGTGACACTACAGTCAATTCTTCCCTTTTTAGGGAAAAGGCGATTGGATGTGCTCAATAGACCTTCAAGATGCATAGTACCACATAAAAATGGACAGAGCATCGAGGGGTCATTTACGCTTCTGGCTGGGAGCCAGTCATTATCAGTTTTGAGCTCTGCTTTTTGGTCCCACTACAGCCCCCAGAGTGTTCACCAAATGCATGGCAGTAGTCACGGCTCACTTGAGACGTCTAGGATTCCAAGTGTTTCCATACCTGGACGACTGGCTCCTACTGCCACCACCAAGCATCTACTTCAGCAGGCAAGTGACACCACATTACAAACTTGTTCTCAGTTAGTTAGGAACAGTGAATTTACAAAAATCTGCCTTGTTGCCTTGTCAACATATTACATTCATAGGCACAGATCTCAACACCATTTCCATAATGGCATGTCTGCCTCCTGACAGTGTTACTGTTCTCAGACAACAAATAACCGACCTTCTACCCAGAAACAAGGTGAAAGCAAAAACAATTTTGAAAGTTCCAGGAACCATGGCATCAACCATCACCCTAGTTCCTCTAGCCAGGATGCATATGAGAATTCTTCAGTGGCTCCTTTTTGCTCAGTGGTCATTACAAGAGCTTCCCATGTCTCACCAAATCAGAATTACAGAGTCATGCAAGAGAGATCTTCTTTGGTGGCGTCGGTCCCACCATGTGACCATTGGGCGACCTTTTGTGCCACAACAACCTATAGCTTCAGTGACCATGGACGCCTCCCAGATAGGGTGGGGACATTATCTGGGAAGAACAGTCCAAGGCACAACATGGCAGGAACACAAGGCCCATTTGCATGTCAGTGTTCTAGGGATGAGAGCAGTACTTCTAGCTTTGCAAGCACTCCAGGACTCTCTTCCACTAGGAATGAGTGCAATCCAGTCAGACAACATGTCGGTAGTCTGGTACATAAACAAAGAGGAGGAACCAAATCATATACCCCCTTTGTCGAGAAGCGCTGCGAGTATGGCAATGAGCAATCTCTTCCCAATGTTTTCTGGTAGCAAAGCATATCCGGGGAAATCCAACATGATGGCAGACAAACTCAGCAGGGCAATATAAATGCCTCACTAGTGGTCTCTAAACCAAAACATAGCTGAGAAGTTTTTCCGAAAATGGGGCCAGCCTTGCTGTGACCTTTTTGCCACTCCCATGAATACCAAATACAGCAGCTACTTTGCCCTAATCCCCCCCTATGGGGAACACACCAAGAGAAGCACTTGTTCACAGTTGTCCCCCTGGACTTCTCTATGCCTTTCCCCTGATACCCAAAGTCATTCAGAAAGCAAAATGCTTGGGAAGCAGGCTGATTCTCTTTGCTCTATATTGGCCTCATCAGATTTGGTTCCCCTTCCTCTGGCCTCGCCTACAGGAGAAACCATGGATTCTGGACCCAGTTCCAGACCTTCTGACTCATATGTTGGGAACGTTTCATCCTGCTGTCTAGACCCTCAATTTGACAGCCTGGCTGCTCCACTTCCAAACTTAGTCAAGCTTCAAGACTTCACACCAGCAGTAAAACACATTTTGGTATCTTCTCACAAGGCTTCTACCAGGAAATTATATTCTAGTAAATGGAAGAGGTTTTCCTACTGGGCAAAAGCAAGAAATATCCCTTTTCTGCCCCAATTAGTTCAATTTTAGAATTTCTTGCAGAACTTTTCCAGTGAGGTTCAGCACCAGCTACAATTAGAGTTCAATTAGTTGCAATTTATAATTTTTACATTGGTGAATACACTCCTAACATGATGTCACACAAATTGTGTAAAGCATTTTTAAAAAGCACTTGCTTATTAAGACCCCCCCCTTAAAAGAACCTCTTCCACTGTGAGATCTGAATTTTGTTCTGACGCATCTAACCTTACCTCCCTTTGAACCTTCATTATCATGTGATCTCAAATTTCTCTCTTGGAAAACTGTCTTCCTAGTAGCCATTACATCTGCAAGAAGAGTCTTGGAGTTGCAAGCTCTATCAGTCAACCCGCCATACTTGATCTTCCATAGGGATAGAGTATCTCTATGAACTAATCTATCCTTTGTGCCAAAAGTTTGCTCCCAAACCAATCTGAATCAATCAATTGAGCTCCCAGTGTTTTTTCCTAATCATAGCAACAAGGCAGAATACAAACTTTACCAACTGGATATGCATGGGCAACTTAGATTTTATCTGCATAGGACCAAAGATTTCAGGAAAAGAGAGCAATTGTTCATCTCCTTTTCAGAAGCAAAAAAGGGCATGCCAGTTTCAAAAGTTGTACTTTCAAATTGCATTACCTTTATATACACCTCAAATAACAGGAATTTACCCTTTAAAGTTAGAGGCCACTCCACTAAGGCTTTAGCAACATCCTCTGCCTACCTATCCAGATTATCAATGGACAGTATTTGAGCTGCTGCTACGTGGGCAAGACCCCGTACTTTTATTACTCATTACAAAGTTGATTTGGCCTCCAGGGACAGGGCTTCCTTTGGTTCCACTGTGCTCAAAGGTTTACTCCCATGAGCCACCCAGGAAATGGTGCTAAGGATACTGTCCCATCCAGTAAGAATGAAGGCAAGATAGGACAACATAACATAAAGAAGTTATGTATTCACCATAACGTTCCATGTTTGTTGTCCATCTCACCATTCATTCTTACAACCCTTCCACCTTCCCCCAGCCAAAGGCTCCTAGAGGACTTGGATGTGAGATCTTTCTTTCTTCTGAAGGAGCTCCTCTGAATTTCCTTGTTTTTTTCTATACCTAATGTTGCAGGATAATTGTGGGCACATTGTTATGATTAGCAGAAAACAAGATCTGGGGATTACACCACTGCATGATGGGATATCTATTCAGCCATGAGCAAATTGAAAGACTTTGAGCTAGTGTATTCGGTGGAGTCAGAGCCGAGCATCAGCTCTGAACCAATCCAGTAAGAATGAATGGCGAGATGGACAACAAACATGGAATGTTATGGTGAGTACATAACTTCTTTTTTTTTTGCACCAGTCATTTGTCTGTTAGGCCGTCTTGCAGGATGTTAGTGCTGCGGGGGGAAACTATGATGGCTCCCACTTTGCACTCGTTTGCAAACTTGGTGTGGCAGAGGCCCTTGGTGTCAGCTATGACTTCCAAGAAGTAGATGACAAACAGGAGTGGGCCCAGCAAAGATACCTGAGATGCTGTGCTGGTGACCAGTCTCTTAGTTGGAGGTGTTCACATCAGCCCTGACTTTTTTGATCCTATCTGTGAGCCAACTGTCAGTCCAGCAAGTCATGTAGGGATTTATGCCTAATTCCTTACCTAGGTAACTGTCTCCTACCAGCTCCATCCATTGATATTCTGCCTCCCTCTAGGAATTTGCTTCTCATTCTGTCTATCTTAGTCCTTGGGGAGGTAACAGGCAATCTTGCAAAGTCTCAAATGATGCCTTCTTTGTAGCATTCATTGGCTGCACTGAGAATATCCAGTTGGCATAATGGTAAGGGCTTTGCCTCCCAAGTACAAGGTACAGGATTTGATCATGACTCTTGGCCAATGTGTTTATGGAGATTGCATGTCTCCATGTGTATCTGTGGGGTTCCTCCCATCTCACCAAAACATGCTGGGTGCTTGCACCTAAAACTCACTCAAAATTGAATGTAGTCATTGACAGCAGTATAGACTCTAGACAGTGCCTGTTTGAGGAATGGATATGTAGACCAACCATTTTGGGCATCATCTGTAGTGCACCATATCCTCTAGATAGGTGAACATAGATTACAGCATGCTGTATCAGGACTAGCCACTCAGAGGTGTAAAAATTGACTCTATGGGATGGGATTTGGACACATTGACTTCTTCTTTCGGCTGCTCCCGTCAGGGGTCACCACAGCAGATCAACTGTTTCCATTTCTTCCTGTCCTCTGCATCTTGCTCTGTCACACCAACCACCTGCATGTCCTCACATCCATAAATCTTATCTTAGGCCTTCCTCTTTTCCTGTTACCTGGCAGCTTCATCCTTAGCATCTTTTTCCCAATATACTCTACATCCCTCCTCAGCACATGTCCAAACCAATGTAATCTTGCCTCTCTGGCTTTGTCTCCAAACCTTCCAACCTGGGCTGACCCTCTAATATACTTATTCCTAATCCTGTCCATCCTCATCACACCCAGTGCAAATTATAACATCTTCAGCTCTGCCACGTCAAGCTCTGACTCCTGCCTTTTTGTCAATGCCACTGTCTCCAACCCATATAACATAGCTGGTCTCACTACCCTCTTGTAGACCTTCCCTTTCACTCTTACTGGTACTCGTCTGTCACAAATCACTCCTGACACTCTTCTCCACCCACTCCATCCTGCCTGTGCTCTCTTCTTCACCTATCTTCCGCACTCACCATTACTCTGAACTGCTGATCCCAAGTATTTAAACTCATCCACCTATGCCAACTCTACTCCCTGCATCCTCACCATTCCTCTTATCCTCCCTCTCATTCACACACATATATTCTGTCTTAGTCCTGCTGATCTTCATTCCTCTTCTCTCTAGAGCATATCTCCACTTCTCCAGAGTCTCCTTCACCTGTTCCCTACTCTCACTACAGATCACAATGTCATCTGCAAACATCATGGTCCACGGGGACTCCTGTTTGATCTCATCTGTCAACCTGTCCATCACCATTACAAATAAGAAAGGGCTCAGAGCTGAACCTTGATGTAATCCCACCTCCACCTTAAACGCATCCGTCACTCCCACCGCAGACCTCACCACTGTCACACTACCCTCGTACATATCCTGTACCACTCTTACATACTTCTCTGACACTCCCGACTTCCTCATACAATACCACAACTCCTCTCTAGGCACCCTGTCATATGCTTTCTCTAAATCCACAAAGACACAATGCAACTCCTTCTGACATTCTCTGTACTTCATCAAAACTCTCAAAGCAAACATCACATCTGTAGTGCTCTTTCCTGCCATGAAACCATACTGCTGATCACTAATCATCACCTCCCTTCTTAACCTAGCTTCCACTACACTTTCCCATAACTTCATGCTGTGACTGATCAATTTAATCCCTGTGTAGTTACTACAGCTCTGCACGTCACCCTTATTCTTAAAAATCGGTACCAGAACAATTCTTCTCTATTCCTCAGGAATCCTCTCACTTTCCAAGATTTCATTAAACAATCTAGTTAAAAACTCCACTGCCATTTCACCTAAACATCTCCATGCTTTCACAGGTTTGGTCACATTGACTATTGCCCCCAAAAATGAGCATGGATATTTACCGGTGATAAGTAGTTTAAGGACCCAGCCTACTCTGACATACACCAGAAACCCCTGCTAACAATGAGAGGGGTCTCTTTAAAATTTTAGTTAGCGCTTTTGTCAAGTTTCCATGCACTTAACTTCCTCAGACCTAAGATCTGAGGAAGTTAAGTGCATGGAAACTTGAAAGTGCTAACTAAAATTAAAAAAAAAAAAACACCGGTGTCTGCCTTTTTTGTTATTTTAAAAGTTTGTTTGTTTTTCGTTTTTTAATGAGAGGGGTCTGTGTGCCTCTGTTAACCATTGTGTGCCCAGCAGCCTGTGATCAATGAGTTGCTGGCTGTCATCCGGTTGTGTAACTTAAGTTACCTGGGATGGCTAAGTTGAGTGACAGCTGGATGTAAATCCAGTCAACTTGCCAAACATAAACTAAAGATTGCTTTACTGAATGTAGGTTCACTGACGGGGCACAGCTTGGAATTGGATACCAAATTGATAAGGAGGAGACTGAACATCCTGAGTACCCAGGAAAAGAAGTAGAAGGGCAGTGCAGTAAAACCGTATGGCTTGGAATTAGAGTCTACTCCTCAGGGTGAAGATAGACTCGAAATAGTGTGGGAAATGTGGTAAGGGAGAGCCCTCTGAAGACAGGGATGCCATCAGAATTAGTGATATGCCCATGGCAGTCAGACTCCAGTGTAAGGATATGGCAATATTCATAATATCAAACTATGCCCCACAACACATTGAGTAACAGCTTAATTTCAGCTGTCCCAGTGTGAAAAAAGAAACTCGGAAGAGATGGCCAGTAAATTCATTTTTGCTATAAATTTCAATAACTGTCTAGTAAGTGCACTGCTTAGATGCCAGCAAAAAAGAAATTCAGGGAACCTGAAAGAAAATTGATCACAAAAGGTGAGGAGAAAATACTGACTGGGAAGAATTCTGCAGCTGTTGAACAAAAAGCAGAACAGACTCCAGTTTTGGTGCAAGACATGACTTCCAGTAACATAGAGAAAAAAAATAAGTCATATGTACTCAGAGCAGATTAAAGTAAAGGAAACACTCATGGAATATATCAACAAAAATAAAAAAGTCTTGAAAAATGAAAAAAAAAATCTTTAAACATATACAGATGAGGGGATAAAACTGCAAAAATCAGAGGTCAAAATGAAGAAAAGGCTAGCTGAATATGAGAATGCTCAAGTAGAGATGTTTAAAATATATATATATATATATATATATAGAATTAGAGAACAGACCATGTAGGGAAAACTTGAAATTTTCTGCTGTACCAGAGAAGCTGGAAGGAACAGACTGTATTAACTTTATGAAAGTGTAAATAAGCAACTGAGCTGGTATTCCATAGTGGAAGCTGTTAATTGAAAGGGCACATTGTGTATATGTTCCAAACCTGGCCATGACAAAGCAACCTAGACATTTAATAGTAAAGATGCGGTCCTACCAGCAGAAGGAGGTGATTCTGACAAAAACTGTGGCAGAAAAAAAAAAGTACTAAAAGTGGGAGACAGTAGAGTGTATGTGGAAAATGATTACTCACTTTGCACCAGGCAGAAGAGGAGTAAATTAATTCCAGTACTCAGAGAATGTCAAGAAACAGGCATGAGGTTCAAACTGCTGTACCCAGCTTCAGAATATTCTTTCCTGGAGGAACAAAATCTTTTTTTTTTTTTGATGCGGAACATGCTAAGGAGAAAATACAATAGTTTGTCCAACAAAAAGTGAACTGTGAAACAGAAGGAGATTCTGTTTCTTGTTCTTCTGGTAATAAAGAGCACAGAGAGACCATGCCAGTGAAACCTTTTCCAATGGAAAATGTTTGAGAGACAGAAAAATGTACAAAAGTTGACTAGAAGAATCGAGAGCACATCTGAAATGAAGCAGAGACTGGACTTGGGAGAGATAAACAGGAATAAAACCAGCAACTCAGAAACTGACAAATGTGGGATTACAAAGCATTAATTATTTTTGTGAAGCATGACAGAATAAGAAAACCTGGAAATATTGGACTTTTTTGCTTTATTAAACTTGTAGGGGATTTTAAAGTATATGCCGTACATCATGTCATTATTGTTTGAATGAACACTTAAAAGAGAGGAAGAAGATGAAGAAGGAGAGAGTTAACTGTAAGTAAAACAAAATTTTGTTCTTAGTAATGTTTTATAGTGTATGATATAATCTGCATGCTGTAAAGTAAAGATTTATCAGTTATTTTAAGTGTAATTGGGATACTAAAGTAAATGTAAGCACTGCAGTGTAAATTAAAAGAAGAAAAGTCTGGTCAAAACAGTATGATACAAGAAAAATTGATGTGCTTTTTACCATTCTTACATAGGAGAATGCCTGGATTAAGGCCCTTGGCTTGATCTAGTAGCAAGTTATAAGAGAAAGCAAATAAAAAAGAATGTTGACTTTTACTTTCCTCTAGCAAATAAATAGATAAATGCTTGTAGAAGCAACCCTGTATCTGGTTTTCATGTGTCCATGGAGATAATCCGATAAAGAGCAATAAAACAGAATACTTCTTTCTTTCATTGGCTAGGAGATAATGTTTTCTGAAATTACTCAAGTTCTCCCATTCTGGGAGAGCAGTAAAGATAAGACAAAACTAGACAACATTTGGTGAAAGCACAGGCTGTACTATGCATCTTAGCATGGATAACCTTCCTTTTAGGTTAACCCAAGATTGTGTGTGGCACTATCAGTTTGGGACAGTTGTTCCTATTAGGAAGGTAAAACTTCAGTATTTGAAAATGTACATAATTTTGTGTGTTAGTATTAAGTTAATAGGTTTTTTTGAGGGCTTTCAATAAAGCAAAACGTTTTGTAAAATGTGAAATAGGTTCAAATGGATATGACAGGAAGCAACTGTATAAAAGATCAACTTGCCTAACAGTGTGTGTCACACAAAAGCTGGAACTAGATACTTAACAAAAAAGCTGTTACAAATAAAAAATGGGAATAATAACTTTTCACCATAATGACACTTTCTATCTCACAGATGTATACAAAAAGAAAGAGTAATGAAGTATATTAAAAATGCAGAGTGCAAATAGCTATGCTACAGGAAACTCATTTGGAAAGAACTAAACATGTGAATTTGATAAAATGGTTTCAATACTATTATTCAGCACAATACCTGGGACAAAGGAAAACAGTACTTATATTAATTGTAAGAGGAGCTCTGGTAGGGATAAAATTATAATATTGGTAGATTTGTAGTACTGGCAAGGGAGTAGGATTATACTTGCATGTATTCATGTTTCACCTAAAGCTGCTATAATTGAGCTTAAGAAAATTCTGGGAGAAGTAATCAGTTTTCAGCAGAGAATATTACTTGTAGGTGGGAATGGAATTTGATTTGCAGTAGTGAAGATGTGTCTGTGGGGCTCAGAAGGGAAATATAACAAAGGAGAGTAGATTTTTGAAGAAATTTATGAAAATATTTGGCATGGAGGATGTGAATTTAGTAGTAGGAGTTCAGAGTGTATTTACCTACTATCCCACAAGATACAAAAACTGATCTAGGCTAAACAGAGCTTACCTTTTACTGTATCAAGTGCATTTAATTGAAAGTTTTCATACACATCCAATAACTATTTCAGATCACTCGCCAAAAATAACTAAAATAAAATGCAGGGTAATGAAATACAAAAATTAGACACTGGTGCTTTCCCACCTTTCTCTTGAAAAGAGGGGAATTTAAGGAATGGGTAATGGAAATTATTTGGGAGATATTAGAGAAGATAGAAATTTCTTCTTTAAATATAGCTAGGGAGTGGGATAAAATTAAAGTGGAGTTTAAAATGGGGTGAAAGTAAAGGAAGGAATGATTTGGGAATGGAATTTGATTTGCAGTAGTGAATATGTGTCTGTGGAGCCCAGAAGGGAAATATAACAAAGGAGAGTAGATTTTTGAAGAAATTTATGAAAATATTTGGCATGGAGGATGTGAATTCAGTAGTAGGAGTTCAGAGTGTATTTACCTACTATTCCACAAGATACAAAAACTGATCTAGGCTAAACAGAGCTTACCTTTTACTGTATCAAGCGCATTTAATTGAAAGTTTTCATACGCATCCAATAACTATTTCAGATCACTTGCCAAAAATAACTAAAATAAAATGCAGGGTAATGAAATAAAAAAAATAGACACTGGTGCTTTCCCACCTTTCTGTTGAAAAGAGAGCAATTTAAGGAATGGGTAGTGGAAATTATTTGGGAGATATTAGAGAAGATAGAAATTTCTCCTGAAAATATAGCTAGGGAATGGGATAAAATTAAAGTGGAGTTTAAAATGGGGTGAAAGTAAAGAAGGGAGAGATATGGTTAAAAAGTAAGAATTATTTAGAGGGACTGACAAATGTTAAAGTGTTGCAGAACAGAGAGAATCTCACAGAACAAGAAGAGGAGCAATTGCAAAATGCTAAGCAGAAAATAAAGAATTGCCTCAATAATATGCATGAGTTTAGAAAGATTGCTAGCAACTTTTGATAATAATGCCAGAGCACAAAAACTTTTAGCGCGTTGGCTCAGGCAACATAAAGTAGAAAGGGTTGTCACTAAGCTTAGGGAGCCTATAACAAGGAAGATAACAAGAGATTGTGTAGAGATGCTAAAAGTATTTTGGAAATCTTATGAAAGTCTGTATAAAGCTGAGAAATATGGAGACCAGGAAAAGGTACCAATGGAAATGCTTATGGAAGAATTAAATATGCCAATTTCAAGGTAGAAGAGGCTCAATTGTTAACAGGATGGGAGTAGATGAGATAAAATAGTGATGTATAACCCATCCACAGGATAGTCCCCAGGAATAAATGTTATTTATGTGGAAGTTTGGAAGCTAGGAGGAAAAACTGATAAAGATCTGAAAGGTATTTTAAGAGGAAGAGAACCACCAACTCTCTGGAAGAAAGTGGTTATGGCTGTAGTACCTAAAGAGGGTAAAGACCCATTATATTCAGATTCATACAGGCCCATTTCAATCTTAAACCATGATTATAAATTGTGTATGTCTATAATGGCTAAGAATGTCAAAGGTGATGCCAAATTGATAGATATGGATCAATGTGGTTTTATGGATGGGAGGCAAACATTTGACAACATTTTATGATCCAGGGGGAAGCTGAATGTAAGAAAGTGTCACTTTTTGGTGGGTCTTGATGCAGAGAAGGTATTTGATATAGTAAGGTGGGAGTTTGAGCAGGACAATAGAAGCATTTGCATTCCCTGATAAAATTATAAGGTCGATTAGGAGGATATATGAGAGATTGGAGGCAAAAACTGAAGTGGGTGGGTTCCTATATGATCATTTCTGTTTGAGTAGAGGAACCAGGCAGGGGTATCCTCTTTCCTCTTTGTTATTTGCACTATATTTAGAACCATTGGTAAAGAAAATAAGACACTCAGAAATTCAAGGATATAATTGGGCATGGTAGTCAAGAAAAGCTGGCTGTATTTGCAGATGATATTATTTTATACTTGATTAAAACAATAAGGAAAAGTTCAGTGTTGTGGAACATTTTAAGGCAGTTTCAGATCTTTTCAGGATGCAAAATTAATGAAATTAAAACAAAGGTAATAGCTGTAAATTATGTACCCACACACAAATTGTTTCAACAATAGTCATATTTTTAGAGACATGATCGAATGAAGTACTTAGAAGTATGGATTAAAAAGGATTCTGATATGTGGGAAGAGAATTAGCAAAAGACAATACAAAGTATCACATAGTATTCTAAGAACTAAGCCAACATACGGAGGAAAGAAGATTCTGCTAATAGGGATGACTGCAATTAGGGATACAGACAAAAGGCAAGAGGTGCTGAAATTTACTATAAAAATCTAGCAAAAGAACCAAGGTTTTGGGAGCAAATACTTAGAGAGAGAAAGGTAATAGGATGGGAAAAGGCCAAGAATTCATTTGGACTGCAGGCTAGAGATTGCCTTCCCTATCAAGGATTGAAATTATAATTTAGGCAAAAAGAAATAAATAGGTGGTTCCTAAGTGAAAGACCAGCATGGGTAGAGGAATAGAATCTAGAATAGAAGCTGCTGTTAAAAATGAATCATTAATAGACCTACAAAATATTGCATGGTAAGTATAAGAATCAATCAGAGGAGGTTAGAAAAGATTGGGAAGAGAGATTAGATAAGCACTTCACAAAGAAACAATGAATATAATGTGTGTCTCCCAAATATGCAACAAAGTCTAGAAGACTTAGGATCCCACTTAGAAGTGTTTACATAGGTATTTTTATACTCCCAAGTAGACTCCAAAGAATATTTCCTCAGGTAGACAGCAAATGTTGGAGATGTGATGGGGAAGAAACAGGTAATTGGAAATATTTTCTGGGAGTGTAATGAGCTGACAGACTTTAAAGTTCCTCTGCAGACTGCTCTGTCAGAGATACTGGGTGAGCAAATTGACATAACTAAGGAAATTATTGTTATTTTTTAGCTATGATACAGAATCAGAATTGTCTAGACATATTAAGGCCTTGCTGAGTCTAATTATGGTGACTGCCAAGAAAGCAGTTACTAGAAATCAAAGTTTAAACCAGCTGTACTTAAAGTAGTGAATACAGTAACAGAGGTAAAACCACTGAAACTGGGATGTTTAGAAAAGGGAAGGAGCAAATTCTATAGAAAAAAAGAGAATTGTGGGGACAATACATGCAGAGGAGGAATGAGGTTTAAAAGAAGGCAGGATTTGAATGAGGTATGTAATATTTGACTGACAATGACTGGATAGGTTATAAGTGATGTATAATGTTTGCAACTATAATTGTCAATATGGTTTGTAATGTTTAATGTTTGCAAGTAAAATTATCTCAATATGGTTTGTTTTTATTTGTATAAATGTATGATTCCCTGTCTTCTGATAATTTAATAGAGATGTTTCTTGTTTAAAAAATGTTATCCCTGTTAACTCGTGCCTTTTTCTTCTCCCAGATAAACTCCTTCAACTCTTTATTAATTATTGCCCACAACGTTTCTTCTGGTTGATAAAAATATGCTTGGCTAGTATATACAATTAAAGGAACTAAAATATTTTCATTGATTGTATCTTACTATCCATAATCATAAACAGCTTCTCATTCTTTCTATTAACTTTTCTTTAGTCTCTCCTGACATATCCTTAGTTGCCATAATACAAGCCTTTTTAATCTGTTGTCCTAAATTTGTCATGTTATTGTTTTCCCATATGTATGGGCATTGCTGCACCAGTTCATGCTCGAGTACATAATTTACAGCTAGGGCTATGACCTTTACTTTATCTTGATTAATCTTATATCCCCAAAAATTGAAACTACCTCAAAATACTTCACAATATTGAGCTGTCCATTTCTGGATTTATCAAGTACAAAATAATATCATCTGCAAATAAAGCCATTTTTTCTTGATTGCCATGCCAATTATATCCTTGAATGCCTGAGTCCTTTTTTATTTCTCAATGGCTTTAAATAAAAATCAAATAACAAAGGGGAAAGAAGACAGCCCTTCCTGGTCCCTATCTTCAAACACAATTTATTGGAGAGGAACGCTCCCACTTTAATTCTAGCATCTGATCCTTCATGTATCTCTCTAATTAACCTAATTATTGTATTGGAAAATGTAATTTTTTTTCATTGCTCTACTCATGAAATTCCAGCCTCCTCTGTCAAATGCGTTCTCTGCATCAGGACTCACCAACGACAGTGGTATGTTCTTACATTGTGTCTCCTTATGAATTATCATTGTTCTGTTAATGTTGTCACATGTTTGCCTCCCCTCCACAAAACTACATTGATCTATATTTGTTAATTTTTGACAGTGCTTTTCCATTCTTTTAGCTAATGTAGACATTAATTCTTTTAAAATTGAAATGGGTCTATATGACACTGGGTCTGATGGGTCTGTACCATTTTTAGGGTAATGCCACAGCTTTCTTCCAAGATGCTGGTGCTTCCCATCCTTTTAAAATACTAGTAAACAAAATCTACTAGATCTTTATCACTTTTTACCCTCCTGACTTCCAAACTTCAACAGAAATACCATCTGTTGCTGGAGACTTCCCTTTAGATTATTATATATGACCACTGTATATTATCTTCTCCTAGCTTATAGGTTCATAGGTTAGTACTAGGCTATCGGGCCTAGGGTCTATACAAGCCTAGCCAAACAATTCCCCGGATATTTCTTCCCACAATATTTACTTCCCTGGACCCCTGTCTAGCAGGGCGACTGATGTGATCCCCGGGGTGAATTTCCGATCTCCCATCCAATCGTCAAAGTTTCTTTTGAAGAGGGCCAAGGTTATGGGCAGAATATTCCAGAGTATGGAGAGTCACTGGGTCAGGAACCTATCCCTCCAGCATGTTTTGTTCATTGTGATGATAAGGTTTAGATCTCTGGGGCTTGTGGCTCTGAGGGATTGGGATTTCTTTAAGTGGAGCATGACCAGCAGCTCAGGGTTTGACATGGCCTTGTCTGTTAAGCAGGGATCGCCTCTGAGTAGACGATATGCCACAGAGTATAGCTGGAGTTTTTTTAGACGGTCAGCATAGGGCATCTGCTTTAGGCCTGTGATTCGTTTAGTGAGGTATTTCTTTGGACTTTCCAGCTGTTGCAGATGTCTTTTGAGGAACATACCAAACAGGGTGTTGTACTCTATAATGGGTCTAATGAGGGATGAGTACAGTGGGACAATGACCTCCTTTTTTTCTGGATGAAAAGCCCTTAGTGATGAGGTGTGCCACAAAGAAGGATTTAATGACTGTTGTGGCAGTGTGATTATCAAAGATGAGACCACTGTCCACCTGTGTCCCTAAGTCTCTCATCACACTTTCAGTGTTTAGTGTATTGCCACCTATGTGGTACTTCATGGGTGCATGGCTTTTCCCAAAGGGGATAACAATACATTTCTTGGCATTAAGCTTGAGCCCATGGCTCTGGCACCAAGCATCTGTTTCTGTAAGGCCTTTTGTAGAATATCCACATCATTTGGGGATTCAATAATGGCTCCCAATTTGCAGTCATCTATGAACTTTGTCAGCTAGAGTCCCTTAGTGTTGGCCTGTACTTCACAGAAGTAGATGCCAAACAAGAGTGGTCCCAGGACTGAACCCTGAGGTACTCCACTTGTCACTTGTCTGGAGCTGGATTTGGAGTCAGTTACTTTTACAGTCTGGGTTGTGTCAGTAAGCCAGTTGGCAACCCTTTGAGTGACGTAGTGATTTATGTCCAGCTTAGTAAGTTTATCTATGATTCCAGTGTGGGGGATGGTGTTAAAGGCCTTGGTGAGGTCCTGATAGGCTGTGTGGACTGCCTTACCCTCGTCCACAGCTCTGGAGACTGATTTGAAGAAGTCAGTCAGGTTCAGGAGACAGGATTGGCCCTTCATGAATCCAAACTGGGTGGGATCTTGTGTTTGAAGGTCGCTAATGTCTTTGTTTATGAGTTCCATGATAATGCGTTCCATGCCTTTGCAGATCAGGCTTGCCAGACAGATGGGGCAGTAGTTCCCAGGATCCAAGGTGGATCCCCTCTTGTGGAGTGGGATAACTGTAGCTGTGTGCCACTCAGTGGGCACAAAGCCTGAGGTGAGGCTGTGATTAAACATGACATTTAGGTGAGGTGCCAGTTCATTGTGTAGTTCATGTAGTACACAGCCCGGGATGTCATCTGGTCCCATGGATGCTGTATTCTTAGCTTTTGAGAGTGCAGTTTCTACCTGTGTGTTCGTGATTACCAGAAGTTGGCAATCTTTTGGTATTGAGATGGGCCCTTTAGGGGGTGAGAGTGTGGTGAAGTTTGCACTAAATCGATCTGCCAGGATATCGGCAATATCCTTGGGATCAGTATATTTAATGCCATTCTGTTGTAGCTCAGAGCAGATCGGAGCATTGCCATTTAGATTCTTGACATAACTATAGAATGCCTTGTGGTTGTCTTTGGAATCTTTGGCAATTTTATTTTCATAACTAGCTTTGGAGGATTTTATGAGGGATCTCAGCTTCTTACTGAGGCTGGTAACGGAGTTTTTTGCTTCCTGGGATTTTCCTCTCTTCTGCAACAGTTTCTTCCTTCTGTTGTATAGTTTGTTATGGTAGGGGACCACCAGATTGGCTTCCTTTTTTGGAGGAGAGTGTCTTGGTTCTATTTGGGATGGCATGATTCATGCACGAGTGGATGTGCTCGTACAGTGCCTTAGTGTAGGATTCAGCAGTTGAACTTTCAGCTGCCGTCTGCATGGGTGACATAAAGTTTGTCACTTCTGACTTAAGTAGCATGAAGATGGCTTTGGAGAATTATTTTACAGAGGATTCCTTACTGGGGGGTGGGAGTGGGATGTGGATATCAAGGGTGATTTGTTTATGGTCAGACCTGTCCAATGAGGGGGTGACCGCTGGTGTGGAGCATCTGTCTCCCATGTTCGTAATGACCAGGTCTAGGATATTGGAGCCCCTGGTAGGACAATGGATTAGTTGATCCAGGGCGTTGGAATTTATGAATTCCAAGAACCATTGGGAAAAGGTGTTGGTAACTGAGTAGTTTTCCCAGTTAATGGCAGGGTAGTTGAAATCACCCAGTATTAGGGTGGTTGGGTATATCTTAATATTTTCCAGTATGTTTAGAAAGATGTAGTGAGAATCTTGGGGCATGGTGGGGGATCTGTAGCAACTTACAGTTTGGATTGCAGTCTTACCTAGTGTTAGTTGCACCTGGAGAATTTCAGATGCATTGTGTTGGGCAACTAGCCTGGAGGTGTGAATATCCTTGGTGAATATGGACACTCCTCTACCTTTAGTGTTTTGGTCTTGGTTTGGTGGCCGAAAAGTGTGGTAAGAATTGTAGCCTGGTATTGCAGGGGTGCTCCCTGGAGTCTTGAACCAGGTCTCAGTTACTGCACAGATATCGATGTTCTCCATTTTTAGGAGTGCCGAGAGAGTGTGCGTTTTGAGGTTTAGACTTCTAGCATTGAGTAGCATCACCTTCAGATTTTGCATGCTTGTATCTGTTACGTTGGTGGGTTTGTCCTTTGAACCTTGCCTAAAAAAGGCACTATAGGGGTGGCAAGAGCTTTAGCCAGTAACCTGAATCCCAGGGGTGACAGGTGCAGACCATCTCTGGCAAAGCATCGTGGTTTGTTGATCATGTCATTTCAAGCAAACAAATACTGGATCCCCTTTGAATGACTAGAAGCTTAGCCAATTGTTGAAGTCAGTCATTTTGTCTTTATACTGTGGTATCATTCTGGGCAAAGGCAGGATGCAACTCAGGGCTAGGGTCATACCTGCCTCGGCCACATGATCTGAGAGCTCTTCCATGTCTCTTTTCATGTAGTCCAGGAAGGTACGTCTCAAGTCATTCACTCCAATATGGACAGTGACAGAGTCATATTTGTACCTGTTGTGGAGTGACTTGAGTGCATGCATTATGTGGTGGATTCTGGCACCCGAAAGGCAGATGACTGTAATTTTCTCCTTGCTCAGCCTGGTGAATGGGACATCAGTGTGCCTGACTATAGAGTCACCTATGAATAATGTGTTGGGTATGTTGTCTTGCCTTAAGGGCTGTTGTTGGGTGGCACACTGGTGTTGTGAGCTATGTGTCACTTTGGTTGTGACTGGTGTTTGCATTTCAGCTTTGGAGGACCTTGTTGCTTGGACAGGTTAATGTTAAGGGCCTCTGCATATGTGGGTTTAGTGTTGCTATGTGTGGGTGTTGATGGTGTGGGTTTTGAAGGGCTATGTGTTGCTTGAGGTATAGTGCAGGTGTTAACTTTCTCCTCTTGACTGTCTAGCACACTCTTGGCTGGAGAGAGCTTTGCTTCAGTTTGGCTAAGGAAGTGCATCTCTCACAGGTTGTAGTGTTGGGTGGTAGGAGGAGAGGGTTGTCTGTGTACATGAGACAGTTGCTGCATTGCCCCAGTATGCACCAGGTTCACCAGGTAGACAGGGGAAATCAATGGAATCTGACTTTTGGACATGCCTGTTTAGGTGCTTTTTTTGTAACGTACAAGAGCTGTTTTCCCTTACCTTTGCAAGGTACTTTGCAATTATAGGCTGTTTAGTGCCTACAATTAATTTCTCCTTATTAACAAGGAAAGTTGAGTGCTTGTATCAGTTTAAGGTTTCCTAGTGCTTTCCAGCAGGTTCTAGAGCAAGTGCTAGTCACAGGGGTTCAGATTTTAGTGCTACTACTGAGAAACCAGCTAGTTCTAATGGAAAATTTGAAGAGCAGATTTTCTGGCACCTGGAATAGTTTAACTGTAGCCCCGCTGTGCTGCACGATGTGAAAAATGCATAAACACAGGCGTTTTTAAGCCAGAAAGTTGAAAGGGATAGAAATCAGTCCAAAATGGTTAATAAAATTACAATTTCAGAGCTGGGAACCACTCCTCTAGTGTTAGATAGGCAGTACAATGCTCACCACTCCCACTGTTAAGCAGTAGGACTTCCCTTTACCACAGCAAGGTCTGGATAGCTCTGAACACAGAAAATAAAGTCCTGAAACCAGCAAAGCTTGGGATCTGGACTATACTAGCTAGGAAAAGCAGGAAACGAGCATACAAGACAGTATTTTTTGTTTTCTTGTTTTTTTTTTTTTTTTTTTTTTTTTTTTGGTTAAAACAGGCTAAACAATGCAATGCAATAATACAGTAAATAAACACAAAAAAGGGTAACTCACTTGAGTGTGTAGCTCTAAACAGTAAATGCAATTAAAACTCTACAAAATTAGCAATTTAAAAAATTTTTTGAATGAAGCAAGGCAAGTGCACAACTGAAAAACTATTTAAGAGTCAGTAATACAGTAGAATAAGTAGCTAGTCTACATATGCAGAAAAGTCTATATATACAGAAAAGCAGCTAAACACACTAAAAAATTCAGATGCAGTGCAACGTTGAGCACTGGAGTTGTAGCAATATTAAGGCAAATACAGATTTAATAAATGCATTAAAATATACTCTTTGTTGTGTTGTGTCTTTCGGCTTATCCCGGTTAGGGGTCGCCACAGCGGAACTCCAGTCCGCTAAAGTTTGGTAGTGAATTTTTACGTGCTGAGTTACCAGCCCTGATGCACAACCTTCAACGAAGGCATGCCCATTCACGCATGCCTCCACACAGAAGACGCTTTAGCTGAGAATCGAACGCAACAATGTCTTGCTGTGAGGCGACAACACTACAGCAGCACCAGTACCACACATTAAAATATACTCTATATTTCCAAAATATTTGAGAAGCACAGTCAGAACACAAGGAGATTCAGGCAATTTTTTTGTAAGAAAGGGAGAAAGGAAGAACAGAAGGAAAGAAACTAAGTGGATTGGCCTTCTCAGAGGTTCTCTCTGAATTAGGTAGAATGAGCTAATGACACTAGACTGGGAGGAGTGTCCCAGATCAAATTTACAGTAGTGGCGGGCAACTACAAAGCCACCAAGTATAACAGCAAGACACCAACAGGGAGGGTGGGAAACAATACTAAAGCTAGTAGCCTACACTCTTTTAGACAGTAAACACTACAGAAATGTTTATCACAGCAGTGAGCCACAAAATGAAAGTTTTAAAACAGATAAAGGAGCAAGGAGACTTTACAGAATGCTTTTAACTGCAAACAAATCGGTTATATGATACACTCCTTGGCAGGAAATCAGAACAAATAGGTGCTTAGCAAGTACAGAAAAATAGCAATAAAATACAGTAAAAAGTATGCAGCAGGCAGTAAAAATTGCTATATATAAATTGCTAGAAGCAATAACCAGTGTAAATAAGCCAAAAAACAGGATACTTATTGTTATATATCTCAGATCAGAGTTGTAGTCAATGCCCCTTATCCACTCGGCTCAGTGTGTATAGACAGAAATCATCTCAAAGCTAGGGCTTAAATACCAGAAGATACAACCTTAGACAACTTAAAAAAAAAAGCTCAAAAGAACCAATGAGTGCTTACTCCAAGCTCTCGACCACCCAACTCCCACTAGCCAGCAGCCAATCAACACAGTCCTGCCACGTAGGTAAAGAAAGGCTTCTGCTAATTCAAGATGGCCTGGTCATGTGCTCACAACCATCACTGCAAAAACAAACAGGCCCAAAGTCAGCAAATCTGAACTGGGACAATACTAAAGCTAGTAACCTACACTCTTTTAGACAGTAAACACTACAGAAATGTTTATCACAGCAGTGAGCCACAAAATGAAAGTTTTTAAACAGAAAAAGGAGCAAGGAGACTCTACAGAATGCTTTTAACTGCAAGCAAAATATTTATTTATTTTTTATTTATTTATTTAAATTTGTTGACAGGGAGTGGGTCCATTTTCAGCGGAGGCCCGGGGAGAAAAGCTTCACAGTAAAATAAACAGACAGTAGTTACATTGGATTACATAGCGATTAACAATTTAACATAGAAATTACTTACAACATATTTACAGATGAAGAACATAGTACATCAGTAGACAACTAGAATCTTTATCTGTGAAGTACATAACAGGCATTAACAAATGTAACAATGAGAAGTTCCTGCTGTATAATAAGTACTAGGCTTATGAGCATCTGAGCTTGCTATAATCAAGGTAGTTAGTGGAGTGGAAAGAAAGGTAGTAGTTGGATGGGGTGGATGATATTAGAGTGGGAGTTGCAAGGGCATAGCCAGCATGTTTTTAGGTGCGCTTTTAATAAAGTTTTGAAGTTGGTGCATGATGGTACGGAGGTAATTGTGGGTAGGAGTGAGTTCCATAATTTGGCTATGATGCAAGAGAATAGTGCTTCACCAGCAGAGTTATTGGCTTTAGTGATCTGCAAGTGATTTTTGTTGCTGGATCTTAGTGGTCTGGTGGTGCGATAGGGTTGGAGTAGATTCTGGAGGGATGGGACATTTAGTGGATGGTTTACTAGTTTGTGGGCGAGTGAGAGTTGATACCACTGAAGGAGCTGAGGACATTCAAGCCATCCCAGTTCAGCAAGTGAGAGACAGTGGTGACTACGATAGGATGCCCCTGTGGTGAATTTGGCGATTTTGTTGTAGCAGGTCTCTAGCTTGTTTAGATCACATTGCCTTAGGTTGGTATATACTGGAGAGGCATAAAGTAGGGTGGAGATAAGGTGGGAATTTGCTATTGAAATCTTTGCTGCTTTGGTGAGAAATTGTTTATTTCTGTATAACGCTCCTAGTTTTTTGTGGACTTTTTTTATGGCCATGGATATGTGAATGTCAAATTTTAGTTTATTGTCTGTTTCCACTCCTAGCAATTTGGTGTGTTCAGTTGGGTATATAGTGGTGTTGTCTTTTGCTGTGATGTTAAAGTGAGAGTTGTTTTGAGTATATTTGGTGGGTTGGAAGATGAGTAGTTTAGTTTTGTTTGGGTTGAGTATTAATTGGGCATCGGATAACCATGTTTCAACAGAGGAAAAGGCTTCCTGTGTGACTTTTTGCAGTTTGGGTAGGGACTGGGCTGAGCAGATGATGGTTGAGTCATCTGCATATTGGATGAGTGTGCCATGTTTGGTGGCAGACGCTAGATTATTGGTGTAAACAGAGAAAAGTAGGGGTCCAAGGATGGATCCTTGGGGAACCCCTATGGAGACAGGTAGTTGGGGAGATATGTCATTCTGCCATACAACGGATTGTTGGCGCTCAGACAGGTAACTCTGAAACCAGTTGGTGACTGATTGTGAGAAGGATAGGTTATTGAGGACAGAGATAAGTTGTTTGTGTGGGACCATGTCAAATGCTTTAGATAGGTCTAGGAAAGTAGCAGAGGAGAGATAGCCATTGTTTTTATGCTGAAGGATAGTGTTAGTAAAGGAGAGTAAGGCAGTGGTGGTGCTATGGTTTGGTCGGAAACCATGCTGAGTACTGGAAAGGAGGTTGTTAGTAAGGAGGTAGTCTGAGACCTGAGAGTTAGGTTATATGATACACTGAGAAATAGGTTATATGATACACTCTTTGGCAGGAAATCAGAACGAACAGATAATTGCTTAACAAGTACAGAAAATAGCAATAAAATACAGTAAAAAGTATGCAGTAGGCAGTAAAAAGTGCTATGTATAAATTGCTAGAAGCAATAACCAGTATAAATAAGCCAAAAAAACAGGATACTTATTTTGTATATCTCAGATCAGAGTTGTAGTCAATGCCCCTCCTCCACTCGGCTCAGTGTGTATAGACCAAATAAACAGCCATGCAGGTCTCAAACCCAGGACCCTATACATCATAGTCCTAGTAGTTATCCACCAAGCCATCAAATCTTAACTATTATTTTTTGAACCTCATCTTCCTCTAACATTGGCATAATTAAATCTTTCATAAATATTTTCATTTCTGCTCTTTCTTGATCTCCACATTGCCCTGCTTTATACACATTTTCAAAAAAAAAATCGGAAATCTCTGTACTATCCCTGTAGGATCTCTGGTTATTTTTCTTGTCATCAGAGTTATCAGAAATAGTTGCTTAACAACAATCTGTCTAAACTCATGCATGTTAAACTGATAATAAAGAAAAACAAACGTAAACCAGCGACCTTAACCAAAAGTAGGTGGGATTAGCTGAAAGTAATCAAAGCCGGCAAGCCCAATACCCTTGCCTTCTTCAAAGGATGTAAAACAACAAGTCACAATCACATTATATACAGTCATAAATTACACAATTAATCAATTAACTAATTAATTTAAAAAGTGTATCTTTAAAAAGGTTTGTTCTTTAAAACACATTAACTAGTGAGCAGCCTGCATCAACATGCTGTCAATAATCAATAATAATGATAATGATATAACCATAAAATAAGACCTACATACAACTAAATGATATAGCAAATGTGTATATAATAATAACCTAAATAGAATAAAATAAGGGACAAATTAATATACAAAAGATGCATGTTCTATTACCATATCATCTTGTAAGATTTTTAAGTTTCTAAAATACTGGCAATTGAACAGGTGTCGATTTAATCCGGGATACCCTATAAGCATACAGTCTCACCTGCCAAATTAACTCTGCCTCTTCTCAATTTTTAGTGGTCTAGGCCCTCCCTCTGGTCTATAGGGATGTGATCTATCGCTCATGAACTTGAAACTATGATTTGGGTACCCACTAATATGCTTGGCTATAGAGCATTTTCCCATTTTCAACTCTTTTGATGGCGAGTATATTGTTGCATTATATCGTTCCCTCAGCCTTCTCACAGTTTTACCGCCTATACAGAAGGCTAGGCATGATTTACATCTTACCAAGTATATCATGCATATGTTGTGTTACAATTCAATTTAAAAAGCTATCTTGTGTGTATAATTACATATACTAAAATGTGTCCCTTCCTCAATAAATCTACAATATGCGTTACAATTCTTGGCATTTATGCATACCTGCATTTCGCTTTTTACCGGACCAGGAGGTTTAAGCTTCCAAAATGTTCTTCATATTTTTACCCCTTTTTATAAACCATAAGTGGTTGGTACCCCACTTTTTCATAAATGTCAGGATACATTTTAAATAATTCCCAGTTTTTAAAAATAATATCCTTACACTGAAACCACTATTCAAATTAAAGGTGGTAAATGAATGAACATGTTAAAAGAGACTCATCCACAGCCCTCAAAAGGCTGTCTCCCCAACTAAAGATGTATTCTTATCAACAATAGGTTTCGTGTCTCAAATCCGTTAGTAGTGGGTGCCAACTGTGAGTAGCATCACCTTCAGATTTTGCATGCTTGTATCTGTTACGTTGGTGGGTTTGTCCTTTGAACCTTGCCTAAAAAAGGCACTATAGGGGTGGCAAGAGCTTTAGCCAGTAACCTGAATCCCAGGGGTGACAGGTGCAGACCATCTCTGGCAAAGCATTGTGGTTTGTTGATCATGTCATTTCAAGCAAACAGATACTGGATCCCCTTTGAATGACACTAGAAGCTTAGCCAATTGTTGAAGTCAGTCATTTTGTCTTTATACTGTGGTATAATTCTGGGCAAAGGCAGGATGCAACTCAGGGCTAGGGGTCACCTGCCCCCGGCCACATGATCTGAGAGCTCTTCCATGTCTCTTTTCATGTAGTCCAGGAAGGTACGTCTCAAGTCATTCACTCCAATATGGACAGTGACAGAGTCATATTTGTACCTGTTGTGGAGTGACTTGAGTGCATGCATTATGTGGCAGATACTGGCACCTTAAGGCAGCTGACTGTAATTTTCTCCTTGCTCCAGCCTGGTGAATGGGACATCAGTGTGCCTGACTACAGAGTCACCTATGAATAATGTGTTGGGTATGTTGTCTTGCCTTAAGGGCTGTTGGGTGGCACACTGGTGTTGTGAGCTATGTGTCACTTTGGTTGTGACTGGTGTTTGCATTTCAGCTTTGGAGGACCCTTGTTGCTTGGACAGGTTAATGTTAAGGGCCTCTGCATATGTGTGTTTAGTGTTGATATGTGTGAGTGTTGATGGTGTGGGTTTTGAAGGGCTGTGTTGTTTGAGGTATAGTGCAGGTGTTAACTTTCTCCTCTTGACTGTCTAGCACACTCTTTGGCTGGAGAGCTTTGTTTCAGTTTGGCTATGTAAGTGCATCTCTCACAGGTTGTAGTGTTGGGTGGTAGGAGGAGAGGGTTGTCTGTGTACATGAGACAGTTGCTGCATTGCCCTAGTATGCACCAGGTTCACCAGGTAGACAGGGGAAATCAATGGAATCTGACTTTTGGACATGCCTGTTTAGGTGCTTTTTTTGTAAAGTACAAGAGCTGTTTTCCCTTACCTTTGCAAGGTACTTTGCAATTATAGGCTGTTTAGTGCCTACGATTAATTTCTCCTTATTAACAAGGAAAGTTGAGTGCTTGTATCAGTTTAAGGTTTCCTAGTGCTTTCCAGCAGGTTCTAGAGCAAGTGCTAGTCACAGGGGTTCAGATTTTAGTGCTACTACTGAGAAACCAGCTAGTTCTAATGGAAAATTTGAAGAGCAGATTTTCTGGCACCTGGAATAGTTTAACTGTAGCCCCGCTGTGCTGCATGATGTGAAAAATGCATATACACAGGCATTTTTAAGCCAGAAAGTTGAAAGGGATAGAAATCAGTCTAAAATGGCTAATAAAATTACAATTTCAGAGCTGGGAACCAATCCTCTAGTGTTAGATAGGCAGTACAATACTCACCACTCCCACTGTTAAGCAGTAGGACTTCCCTTTACCACAGCAAGGTCTGGATAGCTCTGAACACAGAAAATAAAGTCCTGAAACCAGCAAAGCTTGGGATCTGGACTATACTAGCTAGGAAAAGCAGGAAACGAGCATACAAGACAGTATTTTTTGTTTTCTTGTTTTTTTTTTTTTTTTTGTTTTTTTTTTTTTTTGGTTAAAACAGGCTAAACAATGCAATGCAATAATACAGTAAATAAACACAAAAAAGGGTAACTCACTTGAGTGTGTAGCTCTAAACAGTAAATGCAATTAAAACTCTACAAAATTAGCAATTTAAAAACTTTTTGAATGAAGCAAGGCAAGTGCACAACTGAAAAACTATTTAAGAGGCAGTAATACAGTAGAATAAGTAGCTAGTCTACATATGCAGAAAAGTCTATATATACAGAAAAGCAGCTAAACGCACTAAAAAACTCAGATGCAGTGCAACGTAGAGCACTGGAGTTGTAGCAATATTAAGGCAAATACAGATTTAATAAATGCATTAAAATATACTCTTTGTTGTGTTGTGTCTTCGGCTTATCCCGGTTAGGTCGCCACAGCGGAACTCCAGTCCGCTAAAGTTTGGTAGTGAATTTTACGTGCTGAGTTACCAGCCCCTGATGCACAACCTTCAACGGCATGCCCATTCACGCATGCCTCCACACAGAAGACGCTTTAGCTGAGAATCGAACGCGACAACGTCTTGCTGTGAGGCGACAACGCTACAGCAGCACCAGTACCGCACATTAAAATATACTCTATATTTCCAAAATATTTGAGAAGCACAGTCAGAACACAAGGAGATTCAGGCAATTTTTTTTTGTAAGAAAGGGAGAAAGGAAGAACAGAAGGAAAGAAACTAAGTGGATTGGCCTTCTCAGAGGTTCTCTCTGAATTAGGTAGAATGAGCTAATGACACTAGACTGGGAGGAGTGTCCCAGATCAAATTTACAGTAGTGGCGGGCAACTACAAAGCCACCAAGTATAACAGCAAGACACCAACAGGGAGGGTGGGAAACAATACTAAAGCTAGTAGCCTACACTCTTTTAGACAGTAAACACTACAAAAATGTTTATCACAGCAGTGAGCCACAAAATGAAAGTTTTAAAACAGATAAAGGAGCAAGGAGACTTTACAGAATGCTTTTAACTGCAAACAAATCGGTTATATGATACACCTCATGGCAGGAAATCAGAACAAATAGGTGCTTAGCAAGTACAGAAAAATAGCAATAAAATACAGTAAAAAGTATGCAGCAGGCAGTAAAAATTGCTATATATAAATTGCTAGAAGCAATAACCAGTGTAAATAAGCCAAAAAACAGGATACTTATTGTTATATATCTCAGATCAGAGTTGTAGTCAATGCCCCTCATCCACTCGGCTCAGTGTGTATAGACAGATATCATCTCAAAGCTAGGGCTTAAATACCAGAAGATACAACCTTAGACAACTTTAAAAAAAAAAAGCTCAAAAGAACCAATGAGTGCTTACTCCAAGCTCTCGACCACCCAACTCCCACTAGCCAGCAGCCAATCAACACAGTCCTGCCACGTAGGTAAAGAAAGGCTTCTGCTAATTCAAGATGGCCTGGTCATGTGCTCACAACCATCACTGTCAAAACAAACAGGCCCAAAGTCAGCAAATCTGAATTGGGACAATACTAAAGCTAGTAACCTACACTTGTTTAGACAGTAAACACTACAGAAATGTTTATCACAGCAGTGAGCCACAAAATGAAAGTTTTTAAACAGAAAAAGGAGCAAGGAGACTCTACAGAATGCTTTTAACTGCAAACAAAATATTTATTTATTATTTATTTATTTATTTAAATTTGACCGGGAGTGGGTCCATTTTCAGCAGAGACCCGGGGAGAAAAGCTCCACAGTAAAATAAACAGACAGTAGTTACATTGGATTACATAGCGATTAACAATTTAACATAGAAATTACTTACAACATATTTACAGATGAAGAACATAGTACATCAGTAGACAACTAGAATCTTTATCTGTGAAGTACATAACAGGCATTAACAAATGTAACAATGAGAAGTTCCTGCTGTATAATAAGTACTAGGCTTATGAGCATCTGAGCTTGCTATAATCAAGGTAGTTAGTGGAGTGGAAAGAAAGGTAGTAGTTGGATGGGGTGGATGATATTAGAGTGGGAGTTGCAAGGGCATAGCCAGCATGTTTTTAGGTGCGCTTTTAATAAAGTTTTGAAGTTGGTGCATGATGGTAATGGAGGTAATTGTGGGTAGGAGTGAGTTCCATAATTTGGCTATGACAAGAGAATAGTGCTTCACCAGCAGAGTTATTGGCTTTAGTGATCTGCAAGTGATTTTTGTTGCTGGATCTTAGTGGTCTGGTGGTGCGATAGGGTTGGAGTAGATTCTGGAGGGATGGGACATTTAGTGGATGGTTTACTAGTTTGTGGGCAGTGAGAGTTGATACCACTGAAGGAGGTGAGGGAGTTCAAGCCAGCCCAGTTCAGCAAGTGAGAGACAGTGGTGACTACGATAGGATGCCCCTGTGGCGAATTTGGCGATTTTGTTGTAGCAGGTCTCTAGCTTGTTTAGATCACATTGCCTTAGGTTGGTATATACTGGAGAGGCATAAAGTAGGGTGGAGATAAGGTGGGAATTTGCTATTGAAATCTTTGCTGCTTTGGTGAGAAATTGTTTATTTCTGTATAACGCCCTAGTTTTTGTGGACTTTTTATGGCCATGGATATGTGAATGTCAAATTTTAGTTTATTGTCTGTTTCCACTCCTAGCAATTTGGTGTGTTCAGTTGGGTATATAGTGGTGTTGTCTTTTGCTGTGATGTTAAAGTGAGAGTTGTTTTGAGTATATTTGGTGGGTTGGAAGATGAGTAGTTTAGTTTTGTTTGGGTTGAGTATTAATTGGGCATCGGATAACCATGTTTCAACAGAGGAAAAGGCTTCCTGTGTGACTTTTGCAGTTTGGGTAGGACTGGGCTGAGCAGATGATGGTTGAGTCATCTGCATATTGGATGAGTGTGCCATGTTTGGTGGCAGACGCTAGATTATTGGTGTAAACAGAGAAAGTAGGGGTCCAAGGATGGATCCTTGGGGAAATCCCTATGGAGACAGGTAGTTGGGGAGATATGTCATTCTGCCATACAACGGATTGTTGGCGCTCAGACAGGTAACTCTGAAACCAGTTGGTGACTGATTGTGAGAAGGATAGGTTATTGAGGACAGAGATAAGTTGTTTGTGTGGGACCATGTCAAATGCTTTAGATAGGTCTAGGAAAGTAGCAGAGGAGAGATAGCCATTGTTTTTATGCTGAAGGATAGTGTTAGTAAAGGAGAGTAAGGCAGTGGTGGTGCTATGGTTTGGTCGGAAACCATGCTGAGTACTGGAAAAGAGGTTGTTAGTAAGGAGGTAGTCTGAGACCTGAGAGTTAGGTTATATGATACACTGAGAAATAGGTTATATGATACACTCTTTGGCAGGAAATCAGAATGAACAAATAATTGCTTAACAAGTACAGATAATAGCAATAAAATACAGTAAAAAGTATGCAGTAGGCAGTAAAAAGTGCTATGTATAAATTGCTAGAAGCAATAACCAGTATAAATAAGCCAAAAAAACAAGATACTTATTTTATATATCTCAGATCAGAGTTGTAGTCAATGCCCCTCCTCCACTCGGCTCAGTGTGTATAGACCAAATAAACAGCCATACAGGTCTCGAACCCAGGACCCTATCTATCATAGTCCCAGTAGTTATCCACCAAGCCATCAAATCTTAACTATTATTTTTTGAACCTCATCTTCCTCTAACATTGGCATAATTAAATCTTTCATAAATATTTTCATTTCTGCTCTTTCTTGATCTCCACATTGCCCTGCTTTATACACATTTTCAAAAAAAATCAGAAATCTCTGTACTATCCCTGTAGGATCTCTGGTTATTTTTCTTGTCATCAGAGTTATCAGAAATAGTTGCTTAACAACAATCTGTCTAAACTCATGCATGTTATCCAAATACTCCCTTATTTTCTCTTTCGCTCACTGCAGTTGTTCCTGTTCTTGTGCTTTTAGATTATGCCATTCTTCAATATTTCAACCTTTGTCAGCCCTTCTAAATAACTCCTATTACTTCTTAACCATATTTCTTATACTTTTATTTCTACCCATTTTTAAACTCCATTTTTAAGTTTTTCTACTTTCTGGCATATGCCTGTGAAAAAAAAAATTCTGACTTCCCTAATAACTCTCAAATAATTTCTACTAATCATTTCTTAAATTCCTCTATTTTTACCAGGTAGGTGGGAAAGAAATAGTGTCTCATTTTTACTTCATTACTCTGCATTTATATCTTCATTTTCATGTATGCATGATCTGAAATAGTTATTGAATGTGTGCCAAACCTTTCAATTAAATGTACATGTTCCTATGAAATATAATTTCTATCTAATCTAACACAGTTATTGTGCCTTGGGGAATAATATGCAAATTATGTCCATATTCCTATTACTGAATCCAGTTTTTCCATACCAGGTATTTTCATAAATATCCTCAGAAATGTACCATCTTTTTTATAGCTTCCATTTTAGGTCCCCTGATACATCATCACTATTGTAAATCAAGTTCCAGCCCCTACCTGTAAGTAATATTTTTTTTTGAAAGCTGATGATTTCTTCTCTAAATTTTTAAACTCTATAATAAACGTTTTTGGTATAATATAAACACATTCCAGTGTAATCCTACATTACCAGTAGCCCCTTAATACCCCACATCTACCATTATTGTTTTTTTCCTCCTCTGTCACTGTTGGAGACCCTCTAGCAATTTGTATTATTATTATTACTCCCCTCTTCCTTTGTCCATGATATCCTGCTGAACATCCATTCTGAAATCCTTTCTTTGTCAAATTTACATGTGCATTTCTTTTCAAATGTGTATCCTGCAGCATTGCTGTTTGAACTCTGCATTTCTTAATATAATCCAATATAGCAAGAGGTTCTCCCGTTCGATTCTCGGCTTGGCTTGGGAGTGCCTTCTGTGTGGAGTCTGCATGTCCTCCCTGCGGTTGGGTAGCGTTCGAAAGACATGCGTGCATAAATGGGCGTGCCTTCATTGAAGGTTGGGCATCGAGCTGGCACCTCGGCGTTTCATAAAAATCTACTGCCAATCATTAGCGGACTGGAGTTCTGCTGTGGCGACCTCTTACCGGGAAAAAGGCGAAAGACAAACAACAACAACAACCATTTCCTTTTTGTCTATACCTCTAAGGCTATTTACATTCCAGGGTATTATGGATAAATTAACCTTTGTGATAAAAAGCTGTTGCTCCCACCTATTATACATAACAGTTATTTGGAAGTGTATTTCCATGTCTTACATGCACACAGTAATGTTTGGCAGGCTGATCTTTTATGCTGTTCTTTCCTCTCACCTCCATGTGAACCTATGTCATATTTTCAACAGTTTTTGCTTTAATGAAAATCCTCAGACAAAAAAAAATAAATACATTTTCAAAACATCTCCATCACCTTAGAATGAACACACAAAACTGTGTACATTTTTGATAAATGAATTTCCAGATAGGAACAGTTGCCCCAAATTGGCAGCTGTACCTACTGGGACTACCTAATCTAAAATTAAGATTACCCTTACTAAAGTGTATGCTACAGTCTGTGTTTCCACTTACACTGATTGCTCTCTGATATTTTCTTATCTCTGTCCCCCTCCCATATGTGAGAAACAGTTTGTATGCTATCAGAAAACATTAACTTTTAGCCCTAAGAAAAAGTATACTGGCTACCTTTAAATAAAACTAAATTGTGTACTGTTCTATTAAATGCATTAAAGTATGAAGGATGCTGGGGGCCACTATCTCTTATTCAATTTCTGTCATTTCAAACTTTATTTTTCACTGAACTGCTTATCATTATACCTCTAAATTTTACATGTCCCTCTGGAAAGAATGCTCAAAACTCTTACGAATAATTGCTTGCAACTGCAGGCAGCTCATCTCCTTAAAAAACAACAATGAGAAGAAAGCTAACAACTTTGAAATGCAGGAATGAATCTTTGTAAATTTCACTCTGAACATGATGTGCAAAGTTCCCCTATCCAGGTGTCTTCAGCTGTAGACTTCTTGTCTACCACTAAGAACATTCGTTAATGGGGAGACAAGCTTATATCTTTGTAGATGCAAGAAACTTACAGTTTTCATGACTTTCATCATTTTGTCTTAAATGCAAGCATATTTGCTTACAAAATACACATGTTTATAGATTAAGCCAAGGATATTAATCTAGACACTCATCCTACAGTACACTTTTGCATCCCACCACCTACCTCAGTAGCCAAAGATCTTATCATTATATGAACTTAAACTTGCTTCTGACCAGCCTTTCTTCTCTTATTCTACTGTAAAGCCTATATTTCTTACAACTAAAATAGTACTTCTTTAATATTTTTAACACACACATTTCTCACTGAATACACCCCCCAATATTTAAAATACCCCTGAATACAATCTGTACAAAACTGTTTTACAATATAGCATACACTTTATATCATGAAATTTTTATACAAATAATAAGAATTTTTTTTTACTTAACAGTTACTTATTTTTCCTTTTTAGTGTCTTTCTAAACATTAATGAGGTAAAGTGGGGTATATGCTCTACAGTTTAGCTGCAAGTTTAACAAAGTCAACAAAAGTCTCATACACATTTTCTTGAAAGCCGCATTTTACAGGTGTTATTCATGCTTTATAGTATCCAATTTATTCACTAATTTCAGTGCTGGTTTTCTTGATCATCTTCATCTCCCAACATTAGACTTTTGTTCAAGTAAAAGGTACTCCTCTGATTTTTCTTGTCAATTCCTGTGCTTTTTTCTGCCTCTCAAGCATTTTCCTTTAGAACAATGGAAGAGGTTTCACTGACAAAATCTCTCGGAGTTTTATTGTTAGAAGAATAAGAAGCAGTCTCCCTTTTTTTCTGGTTGGATAAACTTTTTTTTATCTTCTCTTTAGCTTGTTTGGCAACACAAAATGTCTTTAATTCCCCAGGAAAAAATTTCTAAAGACAGCTGGATACAGCAGGTTGAGTCTCACACCCATCTCTCAACATTCTGATTGCCGAGATAAATTTGCCTCACTTCTGTTGTCCCCAGTTTTTAATACTTTTTCCCTTATGGTACAGTTTTGTCAGGAAACTCTTTATACTGGTATGATTGCATCCTTATTAATATATGTATTAGCTGCTTTGCACTCAGTGTGCCCTTTCAATTAACACATCTTGCTTTGGAACACCAGTCCAGTTACTTATTTGTGTTTTCATAAAATTAATATAGTTGGTTTCTCTGGTACAGCAGAAGATCTTGGATCTTCTCTGCATATTTTGTCTTCTAATTCCTATTTGTTTGAAATGGTTCTTCTTGAGAAGCCTCATATGTAGCCAGCATTTTTTTTTAATTTCACCATCTGATTTTTATAATTTCATCTGAATAGCTAGTTAAAACTTCTTCTATTTTCCATACCTTTATGTGAGTTATATTCTTTCAGTGTTTCATTTATTTTAATCACTTCTGAGTACATTTGATGTATTTTTTCCTCAAAATTACTGGAAGCCATCTCTTGTACAAAAGATGAAGACTGAACTACTTTTTGTTGAACAGCTGCAGGAATCTTTCCAGTGTTTTCTCTTCAACGTTTCAGATTGATTTTCTTTCAGTTTCTCCAAATTTCTTCTTTGCTGGTATCCAGGCAGTTTACTTAATAGCCTGTAAATTAATTTTACCCAAGCTGATTCTTTTACTGGCCCTCTTTCTGAGTTTCTGTTTTCCCATTGGAAGAGATGGAATTAAGCTGTTGAATAGTGTGCAGCCACCTTGGAAGTCCTGAAGCCTTGGAAGCATTGGTAGAACTGGTGCAGTGTATGTACAAGGACCCAGTGACAAAAGTACAAACAGTGTTTGGACTCACAGAGCAGTTCCTAATTAGTGTAGGAGCTCTTCAGAGTTCAGATCTGAGCTCACAGCTGTTAAAACTAGTGGTGAACCACATACAATCAGGTTGGAATGGACAGATCAACAAAGTTGCTGTATGCAGAAGATGTGTCATTACAAGCATACTCTGAACATGAACTTCAACAAATGATAGGGTACTGGAATGCAAAACTGAAGGCACATGAAATTAAACTGAGTACAAACTAGACAGTTGTCATGGCAGCAAATGGGGAGAATCAAAAGAAGCTGAAAATTGAGATAGAAAGGAAAATAGTGGAACAGGATAATAGCTTCAAGTATCCTGTAGGAGTGGTGAGGAAAACCGAAGAGATCAAAGCTATAATCAGTGGCTCTGCAGACAACTAGCACTAGAAGTCAGCGGTAGTGTATGATGTAAGAATAACAGAAGTTGAAAAGTGAAATGTACAAAACAGTGGTGCAAAAATATTTATGTATGGTACAGAAATCTGGGCAATGAAGGCAGGCGGAACAATTAAGGAATCTAGATGTGATGTAATAAAATGCCTGTGATGGTGATAGAATGCACACTGTAATACAGATAAATGATGACATCAGAGCAGATGCCAAAGTGGATCCAGATACAGAGGAGGACAAGGCAAACAGACTGTGGTGGTTTGGACATGTGGAACACATCAGAAGACAATTTGGTGAAGAAGTCTTGCGAGAGACGACAAGAAAGTAAGAGGAACTAGAATGCCTGCAGTAGACATGACAAGTAGAAGAGAGGCATTGAACTGAGAGGGGTTGTGACAATTGACATGGCACCCCCACTGCTGTGTAGTAAAATGGGGTTGATGATGACTCAGAACACCCTGACTTGGCATTTATGCACTTGTAACACACTGACTTGCCTGTTGTATCTTCTAATGGAAAGGATTATTCTCTACAAAGCTTCTCTTCTTCAAGTGCTGGATCTAATGGCTTCCACAGTTTTTATGGTGCTTCACATTGAGCTGTTATTAGAATCCTTTAGTCTACTGTCAAAATACAATGGAGTCAGCTTTTAAACCCATTGATTCTCCACTAAAGATTTCCAAGAAATGTAAGGGCCAACATCATTGGTGGGCTCTCAATTCCAACTTATCTCTGGGCATATCCTTTCACTATATAACCCCAGAGGAGATAGTAATCACAAATGCCCCTGCTCTTGGGTTGGGGGCATTATTTGGAGCAGACAGTCCAAGGCACTGGATCAGCTCAAGAGGCCAGTTTGAACATTAGTATGCTAGAAATGAGGATCATACTTCTTACTCTGCAGGCATTTCAGGACTCCCTAACTCCACATGTGGCTGTGGTCCACTATATGGCAGTGGTTTGATGTGTAAGTTATCTGGGGATGATCCACTCTTCACTTTGTACGGAAGTCGTACAACTGCTGCTTTTATCCTGGTTTAGGCCAATTCTGCCACAGACAGTCTGTTATCTTCTAGTGCCAAAAGAGTAGTTCTTCATTCTGTCACTATCTTAGACCTGCTTCTATCCCTGGGGAAGATCAAGCTGATATTTTGCTTCCTTATTCGACTACAAATGCAACATTACTTCTCTCTTATTCATCCCATTTGAGGGTCCCCAGGGATGCACTCATCAAAGGAAGCCACCGAGACATCTTTACACCTTTCCTTATTTCTCCTTATCCCATCCCATAATTCCTTAAGAAGACCAAAATAAGCTAAACTGAATTAATTCTTATATCCCCCTTCTGGTTAGAAGTTTTTCTCTGTGCTAGCTGCATCTCTTGAACAGGTGTGTTCTGAGACTCTTCAGGAGACTGCTGTCCTACCCATCTGGACAGCCTCACAAGAACCTTTACTCCCTAAAGTTTACTGCATGGCTTTCCATTTGCAGTGATGGCTAGTGACCCTCCTTACATGTCAAGCATGATTTAGATCTTGACTTCTGACCAGAGACCAGATATTAGAAAAAATGGTATCATACTAAATGGCCTCAGACTGAACTCATTCTCATCCCTTGCATTCTGGAGAACCCTTCTGAGATTTATGACTCGGGCCTACATTTTCTCTAGTAAAAGTTAACTTGACAGTTCTGAAGCAAACCTTTCTGGAGATGGACTTTTTCTAGCACTATTTCTTTTTTAGGTTGCTTGTTTTAGTGTGGAACCTTTGTTTTGTTCTTTAGAGACTCACTCTTTCCTTTGAAATCTTTTTTTCTTTTGAAAGTTTTTATTTGTAAAGCTATCTTCTTGATGGATATTCTTTTGGCAAAAAGGATTTTGAGTTGTAGGACTTGTATGTCCATCAGCCCTGCATAATTTTTCACAAGAGCATAGTGATATCACAGATCATCCAGATGTTCATCGTGTTTCACTGTTGCAGTCATGACTGTAGGGTTCTCCCCTGCTGGGCGCAGTCCTCCCGGCCTAGAATGAATCCCAAAGTTCTGTCCTCGGCGCCTGTTCAGCCATGCTCCTCCCGCAGTCAGAGTGCCAGGAGTATTCAGCTCACAGCCTTTGCTGTTCTCCTCAGTTTGTCTTCGTATGTGATAGCAGTTCATGCTATCGGCTGGTTGAGCTGATGACTCCTCACATTTTTCATCAATTCTCTCACCAATTTCTCTCCTTTACTCTCTGCACAAAGCTAGAAACTTTTTTTCTTTTCTTGCTCCATATGTCAGAAAAGGAAGTTAATAATTGTAATTAATGTGGGAAGCAAATAGTTCATACTCGGCTTCTATTCGTATTCTCTTTGCTAGTTTTCCTGTTTTTTACTAGACGTTAGTTGTCGGTGTCAGGCGACCAATCTAACGATTTTATTAAAGTTACTCGTAGGCATTTTGCTTTTCTAAATTTTCGGTAGGCAATTAAATAATGTAAATGTTCATGGATAATGGTTCGCCTAACGGAGTTCACAAAACTTTAAGGAAGGAGACGATATCACACAAAGCAGATCACAACGATATCACAAGCGAGCCAGGCTCAGGCAGCGTCAGTCACTGCCAGTCCCCTGTAGCCAGCTAAAACCGCCGCTGCCATTTCACAACCAATTAGCCAAACGGAACGTAAAATGCAGGGTTTCACCATTTCTTTGGAATGGACCAGTTGGACCTTCTCGGGGCTCTCCAATGATGGGTCTGACTGCTAGCAGGCAATTGCTTCAGCCACTCAGCTTAGCTAAAAGTCAAAGCAAAATAAGAGGCAAAAAGACAAAGGCAATCAAAGACTTCCCAAAAGTCTCACTGCAAACTCCAGGCCCTCTTCCCATTACTTACTGCAAGTGGCCTAAACAGCTACTTTAGAAATACTTTGGGACTTAATTTGCATTTCAACTCTGATCAGGCTTCCAGCCTCCAGACAAAGGCCAAGGCAGAGGTTTATTTCTTCTTCTCTCCTTCTGATCTCTGTTTCTTCTCTTTCTTCTTCCTCCCAGGAATAGAATTTTCCCTTCTTATTCCCATTTGATGAATTCTCCCCATTCCTTTTTTTTGGACAGATTTCTTTGGGAAACTTTTTGGGAAATGAGGGACATTTCACTGGGAAGGACAGGAATAGAGATAATCTTCTAAAAGATTTTCTTATTTTCTTTTCCTGCTTTCCCCTCATAGGCCCCTATGCTATTTCTTCCTTTTGGATATTAGATATTTTTCGCCAACTTTAACTCCTGGACCTGTCCTCCCACCCTGTTAAGCTAGAGTTCTAATTGATATGAAAGTCTTCCTCATTCCCTCTGTTTTTATTCAAACCACCCTACCGGTTGCTAAGGATTAAGGCCCTACTGGAGAAACATTCCCAATCTTTAAGGATTCCTATCTTTTAGGGTAGATGGGGCAAAAAGTTCTAGATCTTAGGGCTTTATCTAAAAAGTACACTACTTCTGAAACTTTTATCTATTAGGCTTTAAACTTTCAGTTCTATGCTGAAATACCTGTGCAATTTCTCCTGTCTGTTTTAAAGCAAAAGAAAGAACTACATGACTTATTGCATGCCACATGATATACAACAGGGATTTGCATTGCATGCCACTTCTTGAGTTAAAGCATGGCTTGGCACTGTGGATTTGATGCCATGGAGGTTTTGTAGGGCTGCTGCCTCTGGCACAGTAATTAGAAGGCATGCATGAATAAAGGAACAAATGTTTTATTTCAGCATAAAGGCTACCTTATTAATAAAACAATGTTTTTATTGGAACTATGGCTGAAAGGGATTAAAAGATGTTACAAAGGCAAGTCCATGCAAAGAGCAGTAATTCTTAACAGTACAGCCACCTTTAATTTAGGCAGATCCTGGTTTCAAAATTGGTCCTTTCCCCATCTGTACACCCCTGACAGAGGTCATAGGTCCCAGGTACAGTGGAAGCGCAGCCTCTTAAGCAGGAGGAGATAGGAGAGCTTCCACCTCCTAGAGGAGAAGACAGAGGACTCAACAGAGAAAAAACAGACTCACTGCAACCCTGTTGGCCTTCTCCTCCTCTTGCCTCTTTTCTCCTAAATTGGGAAAACTTCCCTCATCAAAAAACAACTCTATTCACCCTCTGGTTGCAGATACTGGAAAACTCTCATACCCCACCAATGTCAATTTTCATAATTCCAACTAAAAACATCAATGGCCAGACAGCCAACAAAACATCAATGGAGTTCTTCATGGCTATGGAAGGCAGTCTTGGCTATAGCACTAGAAGAAGTGGGACAAGGTTTTACTCAAGGAAGGTTTCTAACTAGTCCCACTTCTAAAAATTGGGAGCAACATTCTCTTCCCATTCTGGTCTTGAACACTTTCTAGAGATACCAAAATTCGAGATGCTTACTCTACAGGTTTACTTCCACTGAATACCAAATAAATGCAAAATGCATGGCATTGATTTTAAAAGAAGCAAGCCATTATTTACATTCGACAGGAAATTAGACAGGAACGCAGAAAAGAGGCAGATTCGAGGCAGGGCAGGATCGAGGCACGCTAAATTCCTCTGCTGCTGTTTTGAATTGTTCCACTGCTTACCCCTATCTCCAGTAAGTTATTGGCTATTCAAGATTACCTAGGCAGATTCAAGAGAATTCAAATTTATGAGTGTCTTGACCTTAAGAGAATTCAGGTAGAGAGCAAGGATGTCTCTACATAGCTGTTGTCAGTCCTGAAAGTCAAATTTGACACCCTCACAACAGATAATTTTTCTAACACAACAACCCAGATGGCATTTCTGACATGAAAAACAGTTACAGCTGGCTTCAACTTTCAAAACCTTGGCAACTACAACTCAGCTCTGTGTAAGGAAATTCCTGCAGGCTCTGGGTTACATGGCCTCCATCCTCCTTCTCGTACCATATACCAAGACTACATATGAGGAAAATACAGTGGTAGTGTAGCCTAAAAGTGTATGGTCTCAGCATTGTCACAGTCTAGACATACTGATCTCCATCCTGCCTTGTCTTCAAAAGGAATTCCTTTGGTGGTCCAAGGCATGTACTCTAAACAAAGGAAAACCCTTCTGTCTGCCTCCTGCCACTCAGATCTAAACACTTACGCCTCAAGATTATGCAGCGGCGGGGGCCATTTTGGGGCAACTGTCTGCAGGGCCTTTGGACAATGCATATCAATTTAAAGGAAATGTTCACCATTCAGAAAGCTCTATTGGCCTTCAGGAATCTTCTACAACCAGGAAAACTACTGATACGGACAGACAACACCACAGTTATGTGGTATATAAACAAGCAGGGGGATCTCATTTCCTACCCCTTGCAGACTTCTGGATCTTTGGAACACAACAACAGCTTACAACAATCTGGATCAAGCTTCACTTCTACCAGAAGCCCAAAACTTCCTGGCAGACAGTCTGAGCAGAAACCTTTCGGATCCACACGAATGGATGTTGGAATCCGAAATATTCAAGATGATTACAGCAGTCTGGGGATGTCCTCACATAGACCTCTTTGCATCCCACCTCAATCATCAACTACAAATTGTTTGCACCAGGACTTTCCACGATCAAGCTTGGAAAGTGGATGCTCTATCATTCAGTTGGAGAAACCTCTCGGGATATGCCTTTCCACCTCTTCCTCTTCTTCTATGGGTATTACTAAAGATCAAGCAGGACAAGCCCAAGATGATAATCTTGCTGGCCCCAAACTGGCCTCGACAGTTTTGGTACCCAACACTGAGAAACCTTTGTCTAGAGCCACCCTGGGTTTTACCACAGATTCCGAACCTTCTGTCCCAACACCAGGGTCAGATTCCTACACTCATGTCAAACTCTCTCTCAGCTGCGCGTGGTTAATCCAGGATCTTTGATTCATTCTCTCCCTACCAGCAGGTTATGGATGTCATTTTAGAAGCCAGACGTCCTAGCACTAGAAAATCTTATGCAGGAAAATGGAAAAGATTTTGTTCCTGGATGCAGGCTCAGGATTCTGATCCTCTTATTCCTAACATTCCTCAGATTTTACTTTACCTGTCAGACCTCTTACATAAGGGTCTCTCTCTTCCATAAAGATACACGCCTCTGCTATTTCTGCTCATTATAATACAGACCCTCCTATCTTTTCCCACCAGCTCATGAGACAATTTCTCAGAGGAGCTAAGAACTCCCCTAGATCTCCTCCCATTCCTGCTTGGGATCTCAACTATGTTTTGGAAAAGCTCACCCCTACTCTTTTTGAGCCTGCTGCCTCATCTGACATCAAGTTTTTATCTTGGAAGACAGCCATCCTGTTAGCTCTAACCTCTGCCAGGAGAGTTTCAGAGTTACAAGCTCTCATGGCTGTGGAACCTTATATTATTTTTCATCTAGACAGGGTGTCTTTAAGGACTAATCCTACTTTTATGCCTAAGGTGGTTTCCAAAGTGGCTTTAAATCAAGCTATTCACTTGCCAACTTTTTCCCCACTCCTCAAAATAAAGGGGAAAGGATCTTGCATTCCTTGGATGTACACAGACAACTACGTTTTTACCTGGACAGAACCAAGGACATCAGGAAATCAGAGCAATTGTTTGTTTCTTATGCTTCAAGTTCCCAAGGTAAAGCCATTTCAAAACAGGCCATTTCTAAATGGATTGCTCATGGAATTAGATTTTGCTATTCACACCATGGAAAGCAAATCCCAGGAGTATATGGACTCACTACCACAGAGCTGCTGCCACTTCAGCTGCCTTCCTCAGGGAGTTCTACCACAAAGACATTTTGGAAGCTGCAACTTGGAGTTCAGTGCATACTTTTTCCAAGCACTACAATCTACCTCTCTACTTAAGTCTAGGGCAGGCTTTGCTTCTGCAATCTTGCAGGGCCTTATAGTTATGACCACCTCCTTTCTTTCTGCTTTGGGATTTCTACCACAGTCATGACTGCAACAGTGAAACACGATGAACATAGTACAGTTGTGTACACTTACCATAAATGTAGATGTTCGAGTAGTTCACTGTGCAGTCTCGATTCCCCTCCTCCTGTCCCTCATTCGAAAGGTTCTTCATCTGCTGCAGTCTGCTCTCCCCTCTTGTTTTTCTTTTGTGTGGTTCCTTTTTTCACCCTTCTTCTGAGGTGTATTTGCAAAGGGTATGGGACCTTACTCATTTTGGAACTTCTGACATCTGGGGCAAGAAAAACTGGAGAACATGGCGTCGGCTGCCAGCTTTGTACTCCTGGTGCTCTGATGTCAGGGAGCATGGCTGAACAGCCCAGACTTTGGGATTCTAGCGACTGCCTGCCGCAGGGGAGACCCTACAGTCATGACTGCAACAGTGAACATCTACATTTATGGTAAGTGTACACAACTGTACTTTTTCTTCCCTAAGTATTCCATTTAGGGTGAATTGATGTTGCCACAGTCAACTGTGATTTTATTTGGGCAGAACCGATGCTATAAGAAAGGATTCACAACTTGTTTTATCCTTCTTCAAAAGATCAGACCAAATGTATCCAAAGTTGCTCTTTTTGGCTTTCTCATTGCATTAAATGTTGCTACCAAAAGCATGTCAAGTCCTTAACCTTGACTTCTAGTGTTTATACTACTTGGTCTGTGAAGCTTTCATCAAAAATGCTTCGGTGGATAACATTTACTACCATATGATTATCAATGAAAACTTTTTCAAGCACTATAAAGTAAGTATTACTGCTAGGTCAAAATCTTCCTTTGGAGATGCATTAAACTCGGATAGTCTTTTGTTATGAGCCACACAGATCTGACTGAGTTAAAACTCCCATCATCAAGTACAAAGGTTATATGTTTACTGTAATTATATTTTTGTTCTGGTAGGTTTTTTTCCATCATTTTTCATGCCATCTTGTCCTCTGCCTACTGCTGCACAGGATGCCATCTATGTGGAGTCTAAATGTCTGCTTTGCTTTGGAGTTTTGACTAGTGGCCTTCAAAGATATGAAGAACTGGGCCTTTGGTACCAAGGATTATGGACAGTATGGAGCAGCTGAAGTAGCCTGTGAAAGTTTTATGGGCCAACCCATGTAGCTGCCTGCCGTTGTCCTGGAGATGGAACTGCCATAGTAAAGTTATTATTTATATTATGGTAAGCACATACTTTTTATTTTCTTCATGGCTGATTAGTAGTAAAGTGTGTGGTTACATAGTAATTGCAGTGTAATTTTCAGTGAGAGATGAAGCTTATATTTCTGGAAAAATTCTATAATAAAGGAACTTGGAATGTTATTAAATGTTTTTTGTAATATACCCATACCTGTTG
Source organism: Protopterus annectens (assembly GCF_019279795.1). NCBI lineage: Eukaryota > Metazoa > Chordata > Ceratodontiformes > Protopteridae > Protopterus > Protopterus annectens. Next base: position 1,389,098,790 of record NC_056732.1, read on the forward strand.
ATTTGATCAATTGGTTGATTTAGCCATGAGAATCATCTGTGTAGGCCACATCCATCAATTGTCTTCCGGAGTACTGAGCATGAAGCAGCCAATGTGACACATTTTCTTTCTTGGTAGGATATGACTGTTTTTACCTGATCTGATCTAAAATACTGTGTTAAATAGTATACCATCCCAGTGTCCATAATGTCCTTAAAAAAGCACTGAAGTAAATGTGCATGGAAAAGCACATTCCATCCAAGGACATTTATTCACAGTGACTTTTTTCCTAGATCATGAATTCTGTTACTATGTGTGCTGAATGACATTTAGAAATATATACTTTACTCAGATGACAGAGAAAAGCAAGAGGCTTTGGTGCAGGCAGGCCATTCCAGATGTGAAGCATTCTCTTCAGGTGTCCCACCAAAAGGAGACCCACATGGCACAATTCCCAGAAGTTTTAAAGAGATTGTGGGTAGGGAAAGTGAGGCAATAGTAACCTTATCAGCCCTAGTGAGGTCTGTGCCTATTTTGGAGGTAGACAGTGAGCATTCAGTCCTTAGCCCCTGCTACTGATATCACTTCACATGCTTTTCAGGAAACAGCATCACCACCCAGGCAAAAATCGGGTTCCTAGTCATGTACAAAGAGTGCATTCACTCCTAGGAGAGAAATGGAGGATAATTATCATAGACTATCAGGAGGATCTTTTCAGTAAGTTTGCTGGATTTGCTTTGTGAAGGATGTACCCTGTTCCAGAAGCACAGGTGCACATATGAGTTGTGCCACCAGCTTTACAGTTTGATTATAGTAAATTCCTCAAACTAAACCAGGCATCTGATTTTGTTATTCCTGTGCAACCTGTAAGAAGGAATGGCTCCCCCATTTTGACTCAACAAAACTGGATCTTGAGGGAGAGGACTCTGATGTACTTTGTAGATCACCTCCCCATGGGATATGTTAATGGCAACCAAAAAGTTATTTCATTGGAGATTGTCTCTGGGGATGCAATAAAATGTATGATGAAGCACTTTAAATGGCAAAGAGTATCTTTGCCTAAATACATGTTATTTGGAGTTGGTAGGGAGGATCCCGAGTCTTTGTCAGTCCAGCCAAACCCCTTGACCTGTGAGGATGCTTCTGATTTGTCATCTTTCTACTGTAAGTTAAGTCAAACACCCCAAACAAATCAGATAGATGCTACATGATTTAAGATGAAATTAAGTACCTATATAAGAAATAACTGAGGGGCCCAAGTTACTGCCAAGATTAATATGCCTCTCAAGAGCAGGACCCTGAGCAGATATGGAACATTTAATCAATCTTTGTGTTTTAAATAATAAATGACTGACTGTATACATTAAACTGCTGCTATAAAGTCCTTAAACAGGTATGTAATAGGGTCCTGAACATCCCAGATGAAAATCTCAAGCAGAAATAGACACACTTACCCCAGTAGCCTTTTAGAGTGACTTATCAAAAGTGCCATAGAGCAGTAGCTTTAGGACAGTGACAAGGAGGCAAACATGGATCAGGCTTCAGTTCTTGCCTGAAGATGTCAAGGTGCAGTGTTAGATGTACCCTAGACCAGGGTCTACTGTTCATCCCATCCTCCCAGGTGGGCTTGAAATGCCTAAATGATCAAGGCCTCCTTTGGTATGTACATAACCAGGCACATCCAACAGTTGGAACATCCACAGAGATTCCTCACTAAAAGAATACACTGTGTAAATAACATGTTTTATACAGACCACCTCAAAGACCTGTCCATGTATTCTGCATCCTACTGTCTGTTGAGGGAAGATCTATGCCTAGCATACAAGGCCTCTTTGAACCCCATCCTGATGGACCTCCCGCATAGCCACAAAACAGATGATACCAGAACTGATATTAATAGGATCTGCTAGTGAGACAGGTATGTTTCCCAGAGACTATCCCTCCTATGGAACAGGCTCCCCATCCTTGTGAAGTAGAGTTCCTCCCTAACCCAATTAAGTGCAAATTGTGCAACTTGATGGGGAGCGGGGAATTCACCCTTAGTGTAACATCTGTCTCTAATGGCCACAGGCATCCTGTAAATCTTTCATCTCATCACCCAGCCCTTGCCTGTAAATGTTTCAACTCTGGAGTCCCTGCTTACACTATCAAGGGTACCAGAACTTAGAGATATGGGATGCATGCCTAGGCTTACAAAAGCTCCATTGGTTGTTAGCCTAGCATACACCTATGAACCTGTAAAATCATGACATAATTAAACAGATGTTTCATCCAATTCCAAACAACAGAAGCAGTTACCTAAATAAATTATGGTCATTCTATAGAAAGTAAAGTAAGGCTGACCAATGTAAACATTAATGGACATTTGGAATGATGTGGCGATATATAGAAAGGTAAGGGGAAAAGAAGGTAATGCCCTTCCTGTCATACATATATGCATGCATAAATAAATAAGCAATACTATTCCCTTCCCCCACCTGCCTCTCTGTTTTCTTCAGTGGGACCGTAGATGGGCCCTTTTCAAAGATGCCTGGTTTCATTTGACCAATGGGTAAAGACAGTAGCAGTTTCAGGGCTACAAGATATAGCCAAAACCCCTTTTTATAGGGATGAGCCAAGTTCTGTCAGACCAAATGGACTTGGTACTAGAAAATGTGCAGCAGCTGCTAGAAAGTGGAGCATTGGAAAGAGTTTTATGGACCAAGAGAGGGAATGGCAAAGTCATTTGTTTATGATATTACTGCTTTAGAACCCTCTTCCTGCACTGTGCACTGCTATCCTGCTGGTTACTACAGACCTGTATCAATGTCAGTCTGCATATCCAGATCCATCCATGTAACAGATTCTTTCTTCTATTCAAGGTGGAAAGTAATCACTTCTAGTTCACTTCCCTTCCCTTTATACACTTCACTGCATCCATAGTCTTTTCCACATATATAGGTCCATTTGAGGATGGCTTATCTAATACTTCATTGCTGGCTGATTTTTGGCCAACTGTTGTATGAAAATTTAATGGGGTAAAATTTAACATGGTGTGTTGAATTGTGCAAGTGAATCTTGGAAGGATTTTTGCACTTTTCTTCACTGTGGTGTGACTGTAGAGCTGGTCTATGTAAGTTAAGTGATGTTTAATGGAGCCCCCACATGGAAGTGTAAGGAACTTGCCTTTGCAAAATAAATACTGTGTATATATCTATATCTATATATATATATATATATATATATATATATATATATATATATATATATATATATATATGTATATGGATCTAGGACGTTTGTTTGACTGAGCAAACGACGGAAATCCAAACGGTCATCCGTACTTAACGCGAAAGTGCTTTTCACCGAAGAAGCACTTTCGTGTAAGTATGACTGTTGCCGAGGCTGTAAAATGGTGCGGGTAAGGGAAATTTCCCTTTTCCCCACTGTAGTGCAGTCTCTAAGGGAGAATATTAATGTAGGGGGGTGTGGGGGAGTGCAGCTAAAATGTAAATGTAGTGTTTTTTTTTTTTGTCACAAGCTTTAACGAAAGCGCTTTTCTGATAAAAGCGCTTTCATTAAAGTGTGTTCGGGTTTTATGGATTCGGACATTTGCTCAGTCAAGCAAACGTCCTATTATATATATATATATATATATATATATATATATATATATATATATATTTATATAAATTTACATATCTTACTATATATCTACTTCTGTTGTTCGAAAACACACTTGTTCAAACAACAGAAAGCTGAGACCCACTTCAGCAAAAGTGCACTTTTGCGTAAATCAGTTAACTGAAGCACAGTATAGTGGGGATAAGGAAATATACACTTTTCCCCACTGTAGTGCAATCTCGGAGTAAGTATATATAAGTAGCGGGGGTGTGGGGGTGCAGGGGGGCTTGCCCCCTGCAAAAATTTGTTTCTCTTTGCCGGACACACATCCGCTACATATATATACTAACTCTGAGATCGCACTACAGTGGGGAAAACGGTATATTTACTTATCCTCACTATACAGTGCTTCAGTTAACTTACTTATGCAAAAGTGCACTTTAGCTAAGTCCACTTTTGCTGGAGTGGGTCTCAGCTTTCTGTTGTTCAAACAAGTGTGTTTTTGAATGACAGACGTAGACCCATGTACATTATAGATATATATATATATATATATATATATATATATATATATATATCTATATAAATCTATATATGGGAACACTTCACAGTGCTGAAATCCTGAAAGATCGAATTTCATATGGCCAAGACCTTTTGGAATCCCGACATTGTGAACGGTTATCTGCATACAGTGCGGAATGGGAGATTTCCTTTTTCCTCACTGTAGTGCGATCTTGGAGTTGGAATATTTAAGTAGCGGGGGTGCAGAAACATTTAAATTGTTTTTTTTTTTGTTGTTTTCCGAAACATTGATCATATGGTCTCGGTAATATGAAATTCGATGTTTCGGAATTTCTAGATTCTGAAGTGAATCCACACACATATATATATATATATGATGTTCTTCATGTTTCACTGTTGCAGTCATCACATTTGGGTTATCTCTGCCAGGGTATCCCTCAGTCGGCCTGAATACCAGAGGCTTAGTATTTCTGTCGGTTGCTGTTGCTCCAGGACTGACATCAGGTCGTCTGTGGTATAAAATAGGGCAGCTGATGCCATTACATCAGTCTTTCTTGCTGAGTAGCCCAAAGCAGAAGCAGTTCACACGAGTGCCGGTCAGCCGTTACTTGAGTTTTTCGTTTCTGAATTGAAGTTGAAGTCTTCTAAAGCTAAGTACCCCACTGGGGATCCTTTTTTCTTGCTCTAACCGATGTCAGAAAAAGTTATCAATTGTCTCGCCTGTGGAAAGCAAATACCACACCAAGACTTTCATTCTTACTGCGTCACTTGCTTAGGCCCAGACCATGACATTCCCCGCTGTCGCTTTTGTGCTTTGTTCAACACCAGAACTGTACGTCGTCAGGCCCTTATTGTAGCTAGATATTTTTGCTCTCAGTCCTCGAATTCTGATATGGCTTCAGTAAGCCATCCGACAATAGATCTTCCAAAAACACATAAGGATAAAGACAGAGACAGACCGCACAGGTCCAAAACTGCTGATGACGCTTCCATTAAGTTAGTCGTCACTTCTCTGGTCCTCAGTGAGGCGCTTTTGCAGCCCCTGATGCCCACTTTTGTGGATTTGCAGGCTGGTATGCTGCGAGACTCTTCTTCAACTGAGGATCCTGTGGATGTCTCTACCTTGGATGGGACTGCAGCCACTGAGCAGGCACCGTCTTCCGAGGTAGTGCTTCGCACTACTGACACTTGACACAGACCAACAACTTCTTTCGCGTCTACAGTTCTTTCAAAAACTAACGAGTTTCTAAGGCCCAGAGTACGAACCACATCCAAAACAATGACAACCCAAGCTCAGGCACCTGCTTCCTTGCCTCAGTCTCAAATGCTTAAAATGGTGAAAGACCTTATAATGCTTATAAGGGGAAGCCAGGCTACCCCTTCCAAAAGAAAATGAGATTTGTCCCCAGTAGTTTTATCTGAACAGATGTCCGATGACTCTGATGCATCTGAATTTGAACATATGCAACCCCTCTCTGTTTATGAGGATTCTGATGCAGAGGAATTCATCCCTTCAGCCTCTCCACCCGAGGACTTTTCCTTTGGGGAAACCCTACATACTTTAAGGAAGCATTTCCAATGGGAATGTCAGGACTACCCTCAGTCAAAAAAGAGACTCAGGGAATTCTTAGATCTTCCACAGCACAGACCTCTGGCCATTCCTCCTGTCCTGGATGTTATGGATGATGTTTTTATGGAATCCAGTCTGACTCCTTACACCCTCCCTCCTGCTCCCAGGACACCTGATGGGTACTATAGAGTACCTGACTCTCACAAATTTCTTTTCAAAAGTCCTACTGCTGACCCCAAGGTCATCTCTCAAGGACCTAAAGGAATCAAAGCAACTTCAGCTAAGAATACCACCCCTTCAGATAGGGATTCCTGAGCATTAGACAGATGGGGTAAAAAAGTATACACCTCTGCTACTCTTGCTATTAGAGCACTAAATTGTCAGTTCCATATGCTGAAATATCAGCAAAATACCATGAAACTCCTCAAACAAAAAATTACAAGAGTTAATGCATTCTGCAAATCAAGTAACTAAGCACACCTTACAATGTGGTTTTGATGCCCTAGAAGCATCTTGCAGTGCAGCAGTCACTGGTTCTGTCCTTAGAGGGCATGATTGGCTTAAGGAACAGCCCTTGCCAGACCATGTCAAATCCAAATTACTTGAACGCACCCTTGCACAAAGACAACTTATTTGGCACCAAGGCAGAAGAGGTCTTAAAAACAGATGGAAGAAAAAGCTAAATCTATGCAGAGAGTTAGAGACTTCTTACAGGTCCAGCCACTGAGGCTCAGTAGGCATTGCCCCTCCAAACACTGGTTCTTTCCTGCCCCCTTCCAGGTCAGCTCAGCCCAGTCCCAGGGGAAGCAGCCCCCCGCCAGAACAACAGCCCCAGGGATTGCAGAGATCTAAGCAATGGAGTTTCTCCTCTTCAAAACCAGGGAGTGCAAAGCCATGCCCTCATGGTAAGAACTCACAATGACTTTACACTTCCACCCCCTCACTCTGCCCACCTAATCTTGCCCCTAGGAGGAAAACTCTCCTTCCATGCAAGCACCTGGGCTACCATTACCAACGATCGCTGAGTCCTCAACATAGTGTCCCAGGGATGCAAATTTTATTTCCACACTCTACCAACCCCAAAAGGATTCCCAGATCTTCCCCCAAACCGGTGGACAGAGGCCAAAAATCAAGTGCTTTCCCTGCTCTCTATGAGGGCAATAGAGCATGTTCCTGCAGAACAGATAGGCCAAGGTTTCTACTCCAGACTCTTCCTGGTACCCAGAAAAGAGGGCATATGGCACCTCATCCTCGATCTATACATTCTAAACACCTTTCTGGTGATAACAAACTTCTAAATGCTCACCCTCCAGCAGGTTCTACCTATGCTCTCCAAGGATGCTTGGTTAGCCACCCTAGACCTAAAAGAGGCCTACCTACACATCCCTATCAGGGAATCGTGCAGGAAATACCTATGTTTCAGGGCAGGATCACTGCACTTTCAGTTCTCTGTGCTTCCCTTTGGCTTATCCACTGCTCTCAGAGTTTTCACAAAATGTCTAGCTCCAGCCATTGCTTTTTGCAGACAAAGAAATATTTAAATTTACCCATACTTAGATGACTGCCTGATTCAGGCAGACAGTCAGGAAAAGCTGTTAAAGCAACTGACCTTTGTAAAGGATCTACTGACCTCCCTGAGGTATACTATCAACGAAAAGACATCCAGACTAGTAACCACTCAAAAAATTGTATTCCTGGGAGCAAGCCTGGACACAGCATCCCAGATGACATTCTTTACACCAGAAAAACAAACCTACCTGACAGCCTACTTCTCTCAACTAGCCACCGGGACCCAGTTATCCACAAGGAAAATCCTGCAAGCTCTAGGGTTCATGGCTTTTTGCATTCTACTCATTCCATATGCCAGACTGCATATGAGGAAACTACAATCGTACCCAAAAAGTCTTTGGTGTCAGCACTCCCAAGACCTGGAAACTCTTATACCAATGATACCTTGTCTAAGGAAAGATTTTCTTTGCTGGGCAGCAGCATGCTACCACAACAAGAGACTTCCCTTCTCACAATCCCATGCCACCCAGACCCTCACCACAGATGCATCAGACTTTGCCTGGTGTGCACACCTGGACGACAGGTGCATTCAGGGCCAATGGAGCCCAAATCAAATACATCTTGACATCAACCAAAAAGAGATGTTAGTTGTTCAGCATGCCCTGACAGCTTTCAGACCCCTACTGTCCCGGGGCCTCTACTGATCAAAACAGACAACACCACGATGATGTGGTATATCAGTAAACAGGGAGGGACCCACTCTTATCCTCTCTGCAAGCTCGCCATGACCCTTTGGCACACGGCCTCAGCCATGCAACTACACCTGTTAGTACAATTCCTGCCAGGCTCTGTAAACTCTCTGGCAGACAAATTAAGCAGAAACCTGCTGGACTCATACGAGTGGCAGCTAGACCAAAGAACCTTCACCCTTGTAACCCAGAAATGGGGCACCCCAAAGGTCAACCTCTTTGCCTCCCACTCCAATCATCAGCTCAGCAAATACTGCACCAAGGAACCTCACAGCAAGGCCTGGATAGTGGATGCTCTCTCCTTCCAGTGGGTAAACCTCTCGGTCTATGCATTTCCTCCTCTACCACTCATTTCAAGGGTACTGCTCAAAATAAGGGAGGAAAAACCAAGGACAATCCTGATTGCCCCAGACTGGCCACGCCAGCACTGGTACCCACTGTTGTGCAGCCTGTCACCCCTGCCACCATGGCATCTACCTCAGATCCCAACATTTCTGACCCAGAGGAATGGAGAATTCATGCATCCCCAATTGCAGACCCTCAATCTGGCAGCCTGGCTTATTCCCTGACTACTCCACAAGCTGCCAGTCTAAGCAAACAAGTTCTAGATGTTATACATGAGGCCAGATGCCCCAACACTAGAAAGTCTTATGCTGACAAGTAGAAAAAGTTTTGCACCTGGATCCAGGCTAAGGGAGCCAGAATGGCACAGCCATCCCTACCTCTCATACTGGATTACTTGGCTAACCTACTCTACAGGGTTCTATCCTTCTCTTCTATTAAAATTCATGCCTCTGCCATCTTTGCTCATTTCAGCACAGAGCCACCTCTTTTCTCACACCCTCTCATCAAATAGTTCCTAAGAGGGGCTAACAACTTGAGGCCACCCAGAAGAGCTGCTATCCCAGCTTGGGACCTAAACTTTGTGTTAGAAAAGCTCACCCTGCCCCCCTTTGAACCTGCAGCTTCAGCAGAGTTAAAGTTTCTCTCTTGGAAGACAGCCTTGCTTCTGGCCATCACTTCAACTAGAAGAGTATCCGAGCTACAAGCACTTATGGCTGTAGAGCCCTTCATCATTTTCCATGCTGACAGGGTCTTCCTTAGGACTAACCCGTCCTTCATGCCAAAAGTGGTGTCCAACGTGTCTCTCAACCAATCCATTCATTTGCCCACCTTTTTTCCTAACCCACAAAACAAGGGGGAAAGGATTATGCACTGTCTAGATGTGCACAGACAGCTCAGATTCTACCTAGACAGGACTAAATCTTTTAGAGAAACTGATCAATTGCTAGTCAGCTTCCCTGCAGGAGCAGAGGGCAAGGCCATATCCAAACAAACCATTTCCAAATGGATAGTACACTGCATCCATTTCTGCTACAAACAGCATGGGAAACCTCCCCGCAAGGGGGTCAGGACACATTCCACAAGAGCAACCTCCACCTCTGCAGCTTTTCTCAGAGGGGTCCTCACCAAGGACATCCTGGAGTCTGCAACATGGACATCCAGTCATACCTGCACCAAGCATTGCCACCTGCCTATCTTCTCCAAATCCAGGGCAGGCTTTGGCACCGCAGTCTTGCAGGGCATCCTAGCCAGCCCACAGTCCTCTTGACTGCCTCCACCCTTTTCTTCAGCTTTGGGAATCAACCCAAATGTGATGACTGCAACAGTGAAACACAAAGAACATAGTACAGCTGTGTACACTTACCATAAATGTAGATGTTCGAGTGTATTCACTGTTGCAGTCCCAGTTTCCCTCCATCCATCCCCCTTGTCTTTCTCTGTCTCTCCCCCTCTCCTTTTAAGGAATTTTTGGAATTTAATTTCTACTGGTGGTGTTCTTCCACCATAACCTAGCTCCCTCTTGGGGGCTCCTGACAGGGCAAGAAAAACTGATGTAATGGTGTCGGCTGCCATATTTTATACCACTGATGACTTGAAGTCAGTCCTGGAGCAACAGCAACCAATGCAGAAATACTAAGCCTCTGGTATTCGAGTCAACTGAGGGCTACCCTGGCAGGGATAACCCAAATGTGATGACTGCAACAGTGAATACACTTGAACGTCTGCATTTATGGTAAGTGTACACAACTGTACTTTGTGTGTGTGTGTGTGTGTGTGTGTGTGTGTATGTGTGTGTGTGTGTGTGTGTGTGTGTGTGTGTATGTGTGTGTGTGTGTGTGTTTCTGTTTTATCACCTTTTTTGATATTTATTTTTCAGAAAATGGTGATCGAAAATAAGATGCTTCAAAAATACACAAAGCCCTTCAGGACAAGGGGTGTTTAAATTTATCCATAGATGGTCATGTGTGTTATCCAAGTATCCACCTGGTTAGTGATGCCGAAGGTGAGTAATGATTAATTTCATGATGATCACCCTCATTATTCCGGGTTTTACACTCAAGTTCCAAAGCTGGAGCCAGATACAAGGAATATTTCCTTGGGGACTCTGCGTAAACAAATTGTATGAAAAAGCATATCTTTTCCTTCCAAAGGAGAGGATTTTCATGCTGAAATCCTCCTTCATCAACTCAATAGAGAATATTAAATACTGGCTACAGAATAATTCTTCCTTGAAGTAAAAAACTGATGACTGAATTTCTTTCCTTATTCATAGGAAGTTATTAAGCTATTGGCCCTGAGGCCCTTACAAGTCTATCCAAGAATTTATCCCATGTTTCAACAAGTCAGGTTTGTTTGTTCAGTCCATCATTAGATCAAGAATTTGGAAAAAAGCACTAAAATGCATGGCAGCATCTACAACCCTATGGCATCTGGGTGCATAAGGGCCACCAAACCCCAAGCTTTTTTCACTTATTTCCTCCACTGTTATTACAGTACAGTTTTGCCTACACCCACTACAATACCTATACATTTGGTCACACTCCCGTGTCCCACTTTGGACATCTGAAAATGTGGTAACCTTTCCTGCAGTCCCCTTACATTGAGGTCACCAACCACCACTGAGCAGTAGACAGCATTGCCTACAGCACTGATTAGATAGGAAGAGACTGAAGGCCTTTGTCTTGCCAATGATGGTGTCCACAGGATTTTCTTTGGCTTCTGACATCCTCCCCAATAAAATATTTAAGGAGAAGTCAGAAAGGAAATAGCAGATTCAAAGTAGCTGTCCAATGTTCTTGGTCAACCTGAGAGTGTCAGTTCCAGTAAAGTACTTTTGCAGCTCACAGACTATGCACCTTTTAAGCAGCCTTTGACGGTGCTTCTATGGAGGCCATTGTGTACCAGCATGTCCTAGCAGACTTACAGCCATGACTCCACTTCCATGGAGTTCCGAGCCCAGGTACATGTGGCCGAAGTGAAGTTATGCTATCTGAATGAGAATGAAAATGAGGATCCCATTCCTATTAACTGACGAGATTTTTGCATCATTTTTTGATCTGTTCCTCATAAAATTTGTGTTTTTCTGACATATCGGTAATGATTGAATTCACTAAATAATAACAGACATTTGAGTTTCATTTCCTTTTCTTCAGAAAATACATGGTAGCACAAAACCTTTTATTCTAGCAACTTTCTAAGCTTATACGAGCAATACTTAGATATGTCCCTATTTTTAGGCCCGTCTCCCCATTATTTTTGGCTTTGTCTAGATTTCTTGTGGTAAGAAGTTTCAGAATCCCGATAGTGCCTTTGAGGGAAGATGTCGAGTGGTGCAAGATGGAAGTGAGGCACGAGCTTCCACAGTACGTCTCAGTTAAAATAACCCAAAAGATGAAGCATATTTCAACAGCCCCAAGGCAGGTATTTGGGTTTCAAACAATGTGTGAATCTTCTTCCCTCTCCCCTTTCCCCAGCATTTTCTAAAATCTCAATAGAGGCTGCAGCTAACATCAGACGTATCTGTGTCTGGAATTCCCTCTGTTAAATGAAGGAGAAAACACTGTAATGTAACAGTTGAAAGCTCTCATGAGAGCAAAGGATAGGACCTATATTGTTATTCACATTTGTCTTTCCTCTTTGAATATAACACTGATACAGAGGACACTATTTCCTTAAGGTCACCTACAGAAGGAATCTCATTTGAAAAAAAATTATCATCACGAAAGAGTACTTCAGATGGGAAGTAATGAACATATTTGAGGCTTAGAAGAAACACTTTGACTTGTTGACCCTGAATGCGCCTAAACCTGTGGCAGTTGCTCCTGTCTTTGGAGCCCTAAAGGATGCCTTCTTAGCTGCCTCCCAAGAGCCAAGTGCCCAACCGCCTGCTCCTAAGGAATGAGACAACTTCTATAAGGTCCATGAATCTCACAAGTACTATGTAAGAATCTTGTTGTTGATCCAGCTGTAGTGTTCATAGATCCAGAAAAGGGGTCCAAAGTAGTTCCTGCTTCCAGTACCCTAATGATAAAAAGAGTCCTTGATTGATTTAGGAATAACATTTGTGCATTCAGCTGCCACTCTGACTTTCATGGCAATCAGTTGTTGGGCTTACATGGCCAAGTTTCAAATAGCTCTCAGACAACCTATTAAAAAGATAGGGGGGGTCTTATGCTGAACCGAGGCAAAGCTGATGGAGTTCTAATCGACAACCAGTTAGGTGACAAAGCACTCTATCAAGTGTCGATATGATGCTGAGGATACAGCATCTAAGGCAGCAGCTACAAGTCTTGTTATCAGAAAACATGACATAACACAGCTTTTCAATGTTCTCTTAGACAAGGAGATGTTTGGGAACAAGACTAGTGAAATGTTTAGAAAATGAATGAAAGAGAAACAGTCATACAGGGTAAGTAACATTTTCACACACACCTTTGGCATGATTTGATGGGGAATTACCCCTCAAAAACAAGTCCTTGCTATCAGAGTAGAAGCCAGTAAAGGGAAAAATATGCCAATGTACAAAATAATGGTAGGAAGGGAACAAGGAAATGCTTGGAAACCCTTATGGATCTTCAGCTACCAGGGAGCAGCCATGACTACTTCGACCTTCTCCCTACCCATCCATCTTCCAAATCTCTTCCACACTAGCAGGGTTACTGGAGGGGTTGTCATATTGCCTCCCAGTCTTGAAGATAATAACTCATGGCAGACACGTCCTACAAATTATTTCCCAGATATGCAAATTACAATTTAAAAAAAATGAACCATGGCAGGGATCCCTCCAGTGCCAAAAGTTCAATTATACCTAATGCTCTCCATCTTGTAAGACCTCGACACTAAGAGTTAGAGAACAGTCCTAGAACCAATACCACTATTAGAGTAAAAATGGAGAGTTTTATTGAAAACTTTTATTCCTCCTAGAATGAAGGGAATCGTAAATCCCATCGCAGACCTTTCAAAGCTCAATGCATGCCTCAAGGTTGTAAAATTTAAAATGCTAACCGTCCAGGACTTGTCACCACAGCTGTGTCCCTAGAACCTCATGATTATCCCAGATGTCAAGGAAACCTTCTTTCACATGCCAATCCACAGGGACCACAGATGCTTTCTCAAGTTTAAATCATGGGGCTCACATTGTCACTTTATCTTATTGTCCTTTGGTTTGGCTACTTTTCCTAGTTTTTTCTTCCCCGAGTGCCCAGATCCAGTGATTGTTTTTTTGCAGAACCAAAGGTATTCAAATTTACCTATACATGGATGAAGGAATCACTCAGGCAATTTCCCATTAGGAGGTAAATAAAGCCCTTTATTTCACCTGAGAATGTTTCCCAGATCTGGAGTTTTCATTCAACATACAGAAATCCAGTTTCATCCCCTCCCAGAGAGTAGTTCTCCCAGGTTGTTAACCAGACAAAACCTTCCTGTCCCCTGAGAAGACAGAACATCTGTGGAATTATTTACTCTATCTAGCTAAGGAGAGAAAGGTGACTGCTACAGAATGCATAAGGGCAATAGGATTCATGGCTTTTACTATCGTGGTAGTACCTCTGGCCAGATTCCATATGATGTGGCTCTAGTAGTATCCAAGATCCAAATGGACTCAACACTGTCAATCTTTGAAGACTATGATCTCTGTACTACTCTGCATATCTAAGGAGGTGAATCAGTGGTCTAAACACTTCAGGCAAAATGTGTGTGTCTGGGGGTTGGGGGGTTCTTTCATTCAGAAACCACCCAACCAGATCCAGATAACAGATGCCACAGAACTGTCCTAAGGAGCATTTACACAGACCTTCAAAATTCAAGGGATGTGGAATACAACCCAAGTAACAATGCATATAAATGTGAAAGATTATGTTTTTGATTCAGTCTCTAACGCATTCAAAAAAGTTTGGACAGAGGTGCCCTCCAAATAGTAACAGGCAACACTTCGCTCATGTGGTACATTAGTCTGCAGGGATGAACCAGATTTTACCCCTTTTGCAGTTTAACCTTAATTGCCTGGGAGCTAACATTGCAGTATCACATGACTTTAAAAGCAGTTTGTATACTTTGTCTGCATAACACAGTGGTGGACCAGCTCAGCAGGTCAAAGGCAGACCCACACAAATGGACGTTATGCCAGGATACTTTTGTTCAAGTAATGTACAAGTTTGCCTTAACCAGAAAACAGGTAATTTAAAAATTCTGCTGTAGAGCAACCTTCTTGGGCAATTATCCATTATCAACTAGATATGCCTCTTTTTATGTGCTTTCCCTTGTTTCCCTAGAGTAAACCAAAAGCTAAGACAGAAAAGGTCAAATATGATGTTGATAGCATCATTCTGGCCCAAGAAGCACTGGTTTAGCTCCTCATGGAAATATCTAGGGGGCACATCAAAGCTTGCCTTTTCTGGTGGACCTCGCATAAAACAAGGGGCTCCTCATGTATGCAAACCTGAAGAAGTTACAACTCGTAGCCTGTATGGTTTGATTCTTTAGCCCTTCAGGCTGCAGTACACTGAGGACAAGCTGAATATTGTCAAGTAGACTAGAAACCTAGCCACTAAAAAGTCTTATGTATTTATTCCATGTGTTCTTACAGATATATGGACAGGAAACAGGATCCTAGCATAGCACTGGTGTTTATAATTATCCAGTACAATTGCTGCTCAAGACTGACTTGGCCTATAACTCTATTAAAGTTCATCTGTCACACACACACACACGCACTTACTTAAATATGTCCTTCACTTATAAGCCCATATAAATTGCTGACCTGGAAAACTGTTCTGCTGGTGGCTATTACCACATCAAGGAGAGTGTCAGGATTTCAGGATGTGATCCACAAGGAACTCTTTCTTGTCTTCCACAGAGAAAGGGAGAGCCTGAGAACACATTTTCCTTCATGCCTAGGGAATTGACATAATTCTCCCTAAATCAATCTGTCTAGCTACCTGTCTTTTCCCCAATCCAGAAAATACAGGCATACTACATTCCATGGGTATGCACAGACAAATGATATACTCCTTCCACAGAACCAGAGAAACTAGTGGGTTTCCTTTTTATCAGGAAAGGATGAATAGTCAGTGTCGAAACAGACTATATCTAAATAGCTAACAAATCACATCTATTTCTGATGTTCATCTTAAGGAATGACATTGGTAGATAATGTTAAGACTCATAGCATTTAGACACATAGCCACAGTAATGGCATTCCTTTAAGAGCATCAAGAGTCAAGTGACATAGCTATTTGGTCATCTCTACACATCTTTTCAAAAGACTGCATATTGCAAATTACCTGTTGTGCTTGAGCAGAGTTTGCTACAGACATCCTACAGGACATGCTACAATCCAGCCATGACTTGCAGGTACCCTTCCATTTATTCTAAAGCTCTTGGAATCATCCTAGTAGTGAAGAACACTATGCAGTTTTATAAGGAGTTACCATAATAAATCGTCAAGTACGTCAGTGCTGCTGTACAGTCTTCCTTTACTTGAGGCATCCTGGTCTGGAATGGGTACATGGGCCCACAAAGGTCTGAGTAGAAGTGGGGAACCCCCCCCCCTTTCTAAGTAAGGATGTCATTCTATACTTCCTGTGGTCTTCCTTGGCCACTTTTATAGATTTCAATGTTCTTGATCTGTAAACTAAGCAGGAAAGCTTTAATATGCTTTATACTGGGCGCACCATTACAGAGTGGAGACAGAAGGATGAAGCAGCCGAAAAATTACTCAAAACTCAACTTGTAAACAGGCAGCTTAAGGCTTTTGTGACCTATCTAGGCTGGCTGTGGCCTGAGGATGTTGAAACAGGTGAGGTTTTGCTTTTGTGTCCCAGGTCCCACTCCCATTTTCTTACAAAATTCCTCATGTTCTGACATTTTTGGAGGCAGGAAGTGGGAACCATGCCTTGTATTGCTACACATGCTTACAGGAAGAAGATTGAGATGTCAAGGCTGGAGACCAGTTTCCAAACATGCAAAATGGTTGCCCTTCCCTTTAGGATTTTGACTCTTCAAGTTGGGTGGTGCAGTTCTACAGGTATGCCAACCTTCTGAGTGCAGGTGATATAAGAGACCAGCCTACTTTTGAAAATTGTGGTGAAATCTCACTATTAGTGAGAGGGAATCAGCTGTCTGTTTCCTGGAGTAGGTCTGATATCAACTACATGTTATGTAGACTGCATTTCACCTCAAGCCATATTTGATTACAAGAAACAGGAATGTATTGTGGCTTGGCAGAGGATTAACATCTTACTATCTCAGCATTTTACTGTAATTTGTCTCCCCCACTAGATTCTTCACTTAACCACTTTTGAAAAGTGGGATCTGGCTTACTCAAGACATATTTTCTATCATGGATGCTGCAATGCGGATAATATGGAAATTTGATCTGCCTCCTCAATGAGAATGCTACCTTCAGAGAGACATTCATCTTCATGAGAGAGCATTTTCAGTGGGACTCCATAGAGTTTTTGGAATCTGTAAAGAGGTGTTTGGACTTGCCAGGCTGAATTCATTATTTCTTCTCCCAGTATTTCAGGTATTTGAGGACACCATTGAATCAGAGTCCCTAAAGACACATTTCTACCCACCTGCTGATAAGAAACAAGACAGACTTCATAGGGTTCAGAAGGTATGCAGACATGAATATAAGAACCCCATGGCATATCCTGCAATTTCACTTCAAGCTGTTAGGGGTTCTGCTCTGGCTGTTAGGTTCTATTTGCTTCTAGAGGTAAGGAGAGCAGAGTCTTAGATCAATTTGTGAAGAAGCTATTTATCTGTTCCACACAGGCCATCATGGATGTTAAGAATCATGGGAAAAGTAAGGCTTGAGTCTTGTGACCATTTACATCTTGCCAGTACCCACCCTTAGAGACTGAAACTCCCTTTTTAAGGAGGGCCAGGTCAGTCAAGCTAAGAATGAATTGGTGAATACCCATCCAATCATCCAGTTCCCATTCGAAGGTAGATAATCTCTCACACACCTTGATTTGCAGTGTGAGGCTACTGTAGAGGTAGGGAAGGTGCTGTGTAATGAACATATCTTTCCACCATGTTTTATTTATTTGCTGATGAAAATTTAGATTCCTGGTTCTGGTATTTTTGTGACTGATTTGTGAAGATACAAAACATCCAGGACCACTATATCCAAAAACAACATGGAAGGCAAGGCACAGATCTTTCCTCAGAAGACTGCAAGTTACTAGATGATGATGATGATAGTAGTAATAATAATAATAATAATAATAATAATAATAATAATAATAAAAATTCTTCCATTCTTTTCTGATAGCTTAAGGATCTTCACAGTAACATTGGGGGGGGGGGGTCTTTCTAGTTGTTTGATATATATAGTGAGGTATTTTCCAAAGGGAGCATTGTATTCAATAAGGGGCTTAATCAATGTCAAATATAAGAGACATTAACTTTTTAAATCTGAATAATATTCTTTTGGCAAATAGCTGAGGTAAATAGGATTTTCTGACTACTTTTGTTACATGATAAAAAGAGGGGATTATTTAGTCAAGTTGCAAGGTCTTTAATAACTAATTTTTCAGTGCAGTGTTGTCCTTTTTGTTTGTTCCATCTATGTTATAAAATATCAGGACAAGATCCTCGAGCAAACTGATAATATGTCTACAGAAATAATAGCTGAAGCCCTGTAGGAAGGGGTGTGCCGATTAACCCAAACAGACTTTCAAGCAGAAAAGGAAGCTATATAGTCCCAGTTCACAGGGTTCAAAGTCAAGTACTAGGCTACGAGTCTGCAGATTGTTACAAGCCCAGCCAATAACCAGAGGTCAGAATCAAACACTGTACCTTATACTTATGAGGTAAAAACTCATCTTTATGCCAATCTAAAATCTTGCATTGAAGTAGGAGTCACCAGACTAGTTAATGGATTCACATCTTTCTTTGACAAAAGACTATTACAAAGAGTGAGACTCTAGAACAGTGGGAACAAGGAGTTTGTTAAATCTACGAATTTGTGTATTTTCAGGAAGCTGAGATGTGGCAGGTACAGGAGGTACCTTGCCACCCTACAAAAAATGCATTTTTTGTAGTGGAC
Source organism: Protopterus annectens (assembly GCF_019279795.1). Taxonomy (NCBI): domain Eukaryota; kingdom Metazoa; phylum Chordata; order Ceratodontiformes; family Protopteridae; genus Protopterus; species Protopterus annectens. Next base: position 1,389,117,127 of record NC_056732.1, read on the forward strand.
TATGAACAATGTTGTCCAGTGTTGATTATTCTTTTGATGGAGGTAATTTTTTTAAAGTTGCCTTGATTATTAGCTATATAGCTTTTTGTGATGAGCCCTCTTTAACCCGGGGCAGTAACTAAGGAGCATCAGTCCTCACCACTATCTTCGGTAAGGGAGTGTCATTAAAAGCAGGGATAGAGATACACAATTTGCCCTGACAGTACTTCAGGAAAAGGCTCCAAACCTGGGACTGAAGTATATGCTTCACTCCAGATCCCCAAATGAGTCTCCAGACTAACCACTGCAGAGCAGTGTGTCCCAGTTATAGGTATCTGACACACTCACTCTTAAATGTCTGATATTCACACATACATACACGCTTGGGAAAGACTGGTGCAGATTTACCTGCTGTGTTCCTTTGCCCAAATCACATGGTAACGGCTGCCACCAGTCAGCTACTACAATACCCTTCAAAAAGGGTGTTCAATTATATTAGGTAAAATAGATATTGATACAAATGGTAGCATGTAATCCAAGCAGTAAGACTTTTTGGAGTGGTGCTGGTGTTATCACAATAAGCATAAACACTCCCAAGTTATTAAAAGTATTCACTAAATAACCAGCCACAATGAGAGGTAGTAAAATATTTAATAATAAACAAAAGGATTTAAAACTTGTAAATGTTGAGTAAATGATTCCAATAAACAACTGAGTTTCAAAGACAGGAAATATGAAAACAACACTTTAGGATGGATTTCACACTGATTTTAGAAAACCTCTAAGTAACTAGCTGTAGTTCCCTGACTATATGAAGATTAACTCTCCATCTAAATAACTCAAATAACTCAGCAAGGCAAGATTTTACTCTTACTTCTGCAAGGCAGGATGAGGAATTATGCCCGCGCTCCAGTTAAAGATCAGTTAAGTAGTAGTTCAGTTGTTTCTAGAGTTATTCAGTTGTTTCCAGGGTATTTGGTTCAGTTAGTAAGGACAAACAACAGAACTACTACTTAACTAATCTTTAACTGATACAGAATCTGCTTTTATAGCAGATTTTTAAAAGTAACAGGTAACTGCTATGAGAATTTTACTCTCTCATATCAGACTTTGAAAAATTAACAAACAGCTGTTGTGTAGATTCTATTCTCTCAACTCTGACACACAATGACATCACATCTAGGTCAGCTGACTCTGGCATAACATACATTCAGAAGTCTCTTTACAAAGAACATGTACATTTGGTTAGCCAGCAGACACTGTTTGACATTCAAACATCTTAAATAAATCAGAGTGATAATCAAAAGACATAAATGTATTTACAAAATTATAGCTAGTCATGCTGGCATATGTAACACAGGGTAATTTACAATTATTTACAAAACTTTAGCCAGTCATTCTAGCACAGATAACAATATCTAATATCCTCACATTTCTCACCCTTTGAAGACTCAAGCTAGATTTTCAAGTGACCTTGGAAAATCATCACTTGAGAAAAATGGGGGTTACTGAAAATGTATCAGCCCATACCCCTTCTTGGAAGTCCATCTGCATTAGCATTATTGACCCCAATACAATGTTGCACTGTCATGTCATATGCCTGCAACCCTATGTTGCACCTCAGTAACTTGGCATTTTGCTTACTGATTCTACTTAGCCATGTTAATGGGTTATGGTCTGTAACCACAGGGAATTTCCTTCCATATAAGTAAGGCTGAAGCTTTTGCAATGCCCATACTATGGCTAGGCATCCTTTGTTCACAGCTGCATAGCATTCCTCCCTGGGTTGCAGTCTACAGCTGAGATATACAACGGGATGCTCTTCTCCCTCTGAGGAAACTTGGCTGAGTACAGCCCCCACTCCATAATTTGAGGCATCCACCTGCACAACAAATTCCTTGCTGTAATCTGGACTGGGTAACACAGGTGGTCCTCGCAAAGCTTCTTTAAGCTTTTGGAATACCTGCTGTGGTCCACACTACATTATCTGGCTTGTTTTTCCTTGTTAGGTTAGTAAGGGGTGCAGCGATTGTACTATAGTTGGACAAAAATTTTCTATAGTACCCTGTTGTCCCTAGGAGTGCTCTCCCCCGCTTTTTGGTAACAGGGACAGGCCACACCTGAATAACATCCACTTTGGCAGGTTCTGGCCTAATCTTACCACTGCCTACTCTATGTCCTAGGTATGAGATCTCTGCCATATGCATTTGACACTTACTAGGCTTAATGGTCAACCCTGCCCTTTTTAATCTACCTAAGACCTCCCTAACATGTTGAAGGTGCTCTTGCCAGGAATGACAGTAAATGGTAATATTGTCCAAATAAGCAAGAGCATAGTCTCCTGTTCCTGCTAAGCTATGATCTACTAGCTTCTGGAATGTTGCTGTGGCATTCTTCATCCCAAAGGGCATCCTTCATCCCAAAGGGCATCCTTGTAAATTCATGTCATCCAAAAGGAGTTACAAAAGCTGACTACTCTTTAGCAATGGAAGTCAAGGGCACCTGCCAGTATCCCTTGATCAGATCAATAGTGGTGAGATTCTTAGCCCCACTCAGCTGTTCTAAGGCTTCATATGTTCTAGTGAAGAGGTACGCATCAGACTCTGTGTAACTCTTTAACTTTCTGTAGTCTATACAGAATCTAACACTACCATCTTTCTTTGATACCAGCACTACTGGGGAAGCCCAAGGACTCCTGGATTACCCCCAATTCCAACATCTCCCTTATCCCCTCCTTCAAAGTCTATTTGACTCACTCAGGCACCCTATACAGAGCTTGCTTAATAGGCTTTTGGGGTCCTGTATCCACATAGTGCTGCACTAGGTGGATGCACCCAGGTTCCTAGTGAAGATGGTCCCAAACTCCTGTAACACTGCTTGCATTTCTTTAACCTGAATAGGGGATAACCGCTGAGATATTGCTAACTCTCCCACAGAAGTGTCAGTCTGAGCCTCACTTAGAAGATGAGTCATCAGATCTCCATCAGTCTCCTCATGCCATCCACCACAAATACTCATCACCAGGGCCTCCTTATCATGATATGCCTTCATCATGTTAACATAGTACAACTTATATCTCTGCCTCCTGCCTACTAAGTTTACCATGTAGTTAACATCACTAATTTTCCTTACCACTTTGAAGGGTTCCTCCCAAACTGCCTGCAGCTTCTTGTGTCTGACAGGAATGAGCACCATAACCTGCTGTCCTTATTTATTTATTTTACATTTGTTGACCGGGTTTATCCGACTGAGCTGATAGCCCTTTTTCAGCGGAGGTCCAGGGAGAGAAGCTCCAATAATTTTACAATAACAGTTTACACAAGCAGTAAACAGAAAAACTTCAAAATTTCAACAAAAAGTTCAAATAGAAGCAATAAAATAATGCCAGAAAACACTTTTGACAATAGAGGAAGAAAAATAAAATCATAGTATCAATTAACCTGCTAACATACATCAAAGATTGAGGAGAGAAATGAGAGATACATAAACTGAATATTTGTTTAGGAGTCAGGTAATAGACTAGTTAAGAAGGCTAGAAGGAGCTAACAGATAAGAAGAGAATTAGAGGTAAAATAGTAGTGGGCAGGTAGTTGACTGTCATAAGATCATAGGAGGTTACTAGGATATTGGCCCTGAGGCCCTTATAAGCCTGGCCAAGAGTTTAGCCCATTTTTAGACATAGGCTGACTTTATTTGATATAGACTAGGTTAAATGTTTTTTTCAGAACTATATGTTTTAATAATTTTTTGCATAATAATGTTAGCATAATTATTTATATATGTATGCATTTTTAACAAATGTTTCATACCATGTAGGTTTAGGCTATTGATTTATATGAGATGCTCTTTTAGCTGCATCATGCATTTTGGTTAGCACAAAAAGTTTTTCTTTTCTTTTCTTTGAGCTCATTAAGTTTAAGTGGGGTGTGACCAATTGTGACTCTGATGTTTGCTTTGCATGCAGTTTTTAGTTGTCTGAAGAAGCCTGGTTATATATACCAGACGGAAGCGCTTACTTTGTTTAATGTTTTAAATACATTTTCGTGGATTTCAGCCTGTGTTACTTTGTGTGAAGGTTGGTTTTGTTTGTGTTTGGCTTTCTTAGACAAGTCAGCACCCAGAGCCCCTGTCCAGCAGGGACACAGGTGGAATCCCAGGAGTGTATTTTCTGTTTCCCATCCAGTTATCCAGGTTGCACTTAAAAAGGGTAATGAGATACTTTACTTGATGTGGAGAGAGAGTCTATTCTACAGATGGGGGAGTCTCTGGGACACAAATCTGTCCCACCTACATGTCCTGTTGATATCACAGGCTATGTTGAGGCCGCGCATATGGCTTGCTCAAGTGGAGCTTGACTTGCAGATATGCAGCAGTCCCATCAAGGCGGGGTCTGAGATTGTGTTGTATGCCAGACAGAGGTCACCTCTGAGGAGTCTGTATGAAATTGAGTAGAGGGACAGGGTTTTTAGCCTGTCTGTGTAGGGTTGGTGTTTGATGCCCTGGATTCCACTGGCAAGGAACCTCTGTGGTCTCTCCAGCTGCTGCATGTGCTTTGTGAGGTACATGCTGAAGGGGGCGTTGTACTCAATAATTGGCCTTATAAGGGAAGAATACAGGGATCTTATGACCTCTTTGTCCCTGGATGAGATACCCTTACTTATGAGGTGGGCCATGTAGAAAGCTTTCCATACAATGGAAGCAACATTGTGGTCAAAATTCAGGCTGCTATCAACCTGGGTGCCCAAATCCCTCACTACTGATTGTGTACTTAGTACGTTGTTATTAATGTGATAATATGTGGGGACGTCATTCTCCCCAAAGGGGATGATGATGCATTTTTTGGCATTCAGCACCAGTCATTTGTTTGGGTGAGACCCCCTTGGAGAATGTCCACATCATTTGGAGAATTGATGACTGCACCCGGTTTGTAGTAATCTGCAAACTTGGTCAGCCATAGCCCACTGATTTTGGCCTGCACCTCAGAGAAGTATATCCTGAATAACAGAGGCCCCAAGACCGATCCCTTGGGTACGCCGCTCATTATGAGTCTACTACTTGAGGTGGCTTCCCCTATTTTGATTAGATGGGTTCTATCAGTGACCCAGTTTGCTAGCCATTTGGTAACATATGGATTGATGCCTTGTTGAGAGAGTTTATCTACTATGCTTGAGTGGGGAATAGTGTCGAAGGCTTTGGCCAGGTCAAGGTAGGTGGTGTGCACCATCTTTCCCTCATCCATGGCTTTGGTGACTGTCTCGAAGAGGTTGACCAGATTTAACAGACATGACCTCCCCTTGACAAAGCTAAACTGTGTGGATCAAGTGTTTGGAGGTTGCCAATGTCCCTGTTAATGAGGTCCATTATAATCCATTCCATGGCCTTGCAGATCAGGCTAGTTAGGCTGTTGGATCTATAATTTCCTGGATCGGTGGACGCTCCACCTTTGTGTAAAGGGATGACAGTGGCTGCCTTCCACTCGGGTGCCTAATGGTGCTGCAAGTGCATGCCTGAGTTCATGTAGGATGCTGCCTGGGATGTTGTCGGGTCCCATGAGGCTGTATTATTTGCCTTTGAGAGGGCAGTGATGACCTGTTCCCTAGAGATAAGGGGTGAGGGGCAGGTACTAGGGATGTCCTGATTTACTGATGGGGGGACAGAGGGGAGAAGTTTTCACTGAATCTGTCAACCAGTAGATTGGCTATATCTACAGCATTTGTGTATGCGGTGTCCTTGACCACCAGTTCTATAGAGATCTGGGTACTTCCTTTGAGATTACGGACATATGTGAAGAAGGCCTTATGACTGTCTCTAGTAGATGTGGCCAATTTGGACTTGAAGTTGGCTTTACAGGATTTCACTAGTGCTCTTATTTGCTTGTTCAGGCTAAGGAGCAATTGCTTCCAATTGGGCACCTGCTCCTTCTTGGTCTTGGACAGCAATTTTTTTTCCTTTTGTTATATAGTTTATTTATTGCAGATGTCCACCAGACAGGTTTACTCTTCCTTGCAGAGGATGATTTTGGTCTGTCAGGTATTCCTGATTCCATGCATCTGTATAAATGCTTGTATAGTACTTCAGTGTATATTTGGACATTGGTGCCAATTCCTACAGTGGGGAAAGGGGTTGTGAAGCTGTTTATACCATCCTTCAGGAGGTCATAATCAGCTTTGGAGAAGTTTTTTGTTTGACCCTAGTTAGAGGGGGTCAGAGGTTTGGTATTGTAAGGATGTTTATCGAGGGTGAGTACAGTGGCAAGACCAGTGACTTTTTAAGTAGTCTTTGGTAGCTGCTTTGAATTGTTTAAGTTGTTTGAGGGACCTAATTTCTAGTGGGAGCCTGTTCCTGGAGATAGTAGGATAGTAGCTATAGAGGTTGCACACATTTTGGTCTTGAGTTTATAGATCATTAGTAGGTCAAAGCTGGAGCTGCGGAGAGATCTAGTGAGAGAATAATGAGAGATGAGAGGGGATAAGTTAGGACAGTAGGAAGGCTGGAATAGGATAGAGTGAATAATCTGGAGCTGAGAGAGGAGAAGCTGGTGAGGTAATTCTAGCCATTTTAAGTGTTTTAGCGAAAGACAGTGAAGGGATTTATAAGTTTGGTTTGCTGGAAATCTAGCTGTCTTGTTGTAGGTTGATTCTAATTTAGCTAGGAGTGAGGAGTTGAGATTTGTGAGAATTTGAGAGCTATACAGTAGACTGGGTAGGAGGTAAGCATGACAGAGGGTTACTTTTGCTTCATTTGTGAGAAACCTTTTATTTCTGTATAGGAGGCCCAGTTTTTGAGTAGTCTTCCTGACAGAATTATTTACATGTATGTAAGTCGAACTTAAGTTGGTCATCTCTTATGACACCTACTCTCGGGCTTGAGCATTCCTGTCATACCAAACCTTTTTCTGCTGTTGGGCTACTGCCAGGTTCTCCTGTGCCAAACTCATGAGCTCCCTAAGCCTTGTCCTGAAGTTTAGGACATATGCCACAACAGACTCCTTGTGTTATTCACACTCACCCTCCCACTCATCGTGAATCAAATCTAAAGGCTCCATCACCCTATGCTCATACAGCAAATTAAAGGATGAAAAGCCTGTAGATTCCTGAGGTACCTCTCTGTATGTACATAGTAAATGGGGCAAATATTTGTCTCAATCCATTTTAAACTGATCTGCAAATGCCTGTAGCATAGTCTTTAATGTAGAGTTTAACCTCTCCACAAGACCATTAGTCTGGGGATGGTAGGAGTGGTTTTTAGATGCTTCAACCTTCAATGCTTCCACAGACAAAGCCAGCAGGTCTGACATAAATTTGGCACCATAGTCAGTATCTCTGTCAGAAAACCTACCCTGCTGAACATTTCTAACAAAGCATTTGCCACTTTCTGTACCTCAGAAGAGGACAAAGCCACTGCCTCAGGGTATCTAGTAGCGGGTCTACTTCATAACATTGAATTTCATAACACTGAGACCATAACATCGAAAATTCAAAACACTGAAAACTCAGAACATTGACAGTGTGCTTCATAACATTGAAAACTACGTTGCCAAAGTAAATAAGATCCCCTCCACCTATAACACCATCTAACTAACAAACACACTTTCTACTACATTTCTTCAGGGGGGACAACCCCCCTGCCCCCCCACACCCCCCATAAATTAAATATACCAACTCCAAGATCACACTGCAGTGGATAAAAGTTAATTTCCTAACCTCACTGTATGAGCTGGTATATTTAATTTACAGGGGGTGTGCAGAAACATAGTAGAAAGGGTTTTGTTAGTTAGGTGGTGTTATAGGTGGAGAGGATGTTATTTACGGTTTACTATTAATATCTCGACTGTGGAATGTACACCTATGAATTATTCAAACTACAGATGTTCGAATAGTTCATATGAGTACATTCCAAATGTTCAAACATAATATTTGCGAATGTCCTGTACATTCACAAATATAAACGTTCGAAGGAATGTACAGAGATCGCGGTACAGTGCTGTTAGGGAAATACATCCCTTTCCTCACTGTAGTGTGATCTCGGAGTTGGAATATATCTTTAAGGGGGTGTATGGAGCACAGCCCCCCACAGGGGAGTGCAGGATGGCTTGCCCCCTGCATAAACGGGATGTTAGTTGTAGGAGGTCAGGATTTACATCAAGGGTGGTATTGTCGTTAATTGCTGTAAAATGTCGACTTCCGACATTTTCAGCAATTACTGCAGATTTACGACTAACTGAACAGTCGTAAATCTGCATATTCGATACTAATTGTCGACATTTAAGTACAAAACTATTTTGAATTTCGTACTTTTAGTAATAAACCATTATTCACATATGCATTGTAGTTTTCAATGTTGTGAAGCACACTTTCATTGTTCTGAGTTTTCAGTGTTTTGGGATTAAGATGTTTTGGTCTCAACGTTATGAAATTTCAGTGTTATGAAGTAGACCCCTAGTAGCATAATCTACTAGCACCAGGATAAACTTCTTCCATGTGGAACTTGGAGTACTCAGAGGTCCCAAAATATCCATAGCTACCCTCTGAAATGGCTCTTCAATCGCAGGCAAAGGCATCAACCGAGCCTTGACAATGTATCCTGCCTTGCCTACCTTTTGGTGCTGCTCACAGGTCCTGCAGTACCCTGTTACATCCTTTGCAACCCAGTCCAATAAAAATTCTGCATAATGCTTCTCTTGGTATGCTTTATGCCCAGATTCACTATACAATCTCGAAATACTGAAATGTCGAATTTCAGTATTTCGAGACTGAATACTCGAAAAACCACATACACGAAAACCCACAATCATGAATACTACAATCGACCATTTACACACACACAAACCAGGACATAATCAAACACACACATACACCTACCTAACTAAACAAATATAACAACACACACAAATGCACTTAACCTACCTATAAGCAGGGGGGCAAGCCTCCCTGCACCCCCCACACCCCCCTACTTATATATTCTAACTCTGAGGTCGCACTAAACACACAAACACACAAAAAACACCACCGCACACACTCACACACACTAAAATCCCTACCCATTATCCTCAAACACACAACACTTACCTGAAACCCAGATAAATCCACAAACTGCAGCACACGTCACGAACGCGACACCATGATAGTGGCAGATTCGACATTTGCGGATTCGGCACAGTGTAGTTTCGATTAACTGCACTTTACACTATTCGGTCTCGATGTACTGAATTTCGACATTTCAGTACGTCGAGATTGTCTAGTGTATCCTTTATGCCCATATGACCTACAAAAGGAATGTCATGGGCTAAGGCTAGAAGTGCCAGATGGTAGGCTCTGGGCACTACCAACTGCTGTATTACCTCACCCTCTAGCCCTCTCTCAGGGGCCCACTCTCTGTACAGTACCCCTTTGTTTCAGTATAAAGACTCCCTTTTTCATTGAGCATCAGGTGCCTCCTTAGCTACCTGTCTCAAGCCTCGCAAAGTAGGACCAAAAGCTGAGGCTGTCCCAGCTCTATCTTTGTAACCTTTCCCAGCTCCCCTTCAACAGGAAGCCTAGTATCTTCTGACAGTGGTGCCTCACTGTTAGCCTGGGTACTGCCACTCACCTCTGTCCTTGCAGTCACCATGTCTACTGGAACACCAGTACCTACCAACAGCTGTGACTCACTTTCAGGCTCACTGCTACAAGATAGCTTCCTCCCAGAAATAGCCACATCACCAGCCCCAGCTTCAGGCATGGAGTCCCCCTCCCCCCAGGCCACTAGACCTACCTGCCTGTCTCCAAGCCTGACTGCATGTAACTGCATGCACACAAGTTACTACAATATCAAAATCATTCCCTATTAAAGCATCTGCAGGGACATCCTCAAACACACCTACCTGCTTGTTCCCTTTTCTACCCTCCCAGTTAAGGTGAACCCTAGCCAAGGATGTTTGAATGGGGTCCCTCCTAGAGCTCAAACTGTTGTGGACTGCTCGAGCAAGTACTACTCTTCTTTAACCACTGCAGGCTTCACAGTGGTTATGTCAGAGGCTGTCTCTCTCTTAGCAGTGGCCTGTCTTCCATCTACTAAGATAGGATACAAATTTTGGTGATAGTTGGGCAACTCTCTTGTTTCCAAAAAACTTACCACTAGCACTTTGTCATTCCCACATGCTGGCTCCCTCACCTTTTGTTTTTCACCTTGCTTCAGTGGACAGTTGCATGCTACATGGCCCCTCTGATTACATTTACAACATCTAATCCGTAATCCTGACCATGTGTTTGAACTAGTGGCTTTCCCTGTTACGGGTGAACTCTGTTGGAGTGGTTTAGGCTGCCTCCCATGGATTCCCTTATGTCCATGTGCATCACTGAGTATCTCTTTCTTATGCACTGGTGCCCTGCTTGCTAAGTAGATATCCTCTTTTCTCCCCAACTAATTTGCAGAGTTACACTCTCGGTCTGCCAACCATATTCTCATGTCCACAGGCAAAGTGCTGAGAGTTTGTTCCCTCACCAAAAGGTCTACCAGTCCTTTGAAAGTGGTGACCTACACCCACTCACCCACCAGTAAAAGTAAGTATTTAAATCATCAGTGTAATCACATACACTTTCATCTGCCCTGCATCTATGTTCATGAAATGTTTTTCTATACATCTCAGGGGTTAATTTAAAACAGTCAAGTAAACATTGCTTTACACTATCATAATTCAAACAATCAATATCAGATAGTTTAGCAATTGCATTAACAGCTCTACCATGGAGTAAGGGGGTCAGAAACCATGCCCAGAGCCCTTGGTCAACATTATACTGTTTACATACCCTCTCAAATATAAAACTCAAACTATCAAAGTCTCCCTCCCTGTAATGAAAAAAAAGTTTATTGACCGTTATGGCTTCTGGGGTTTGGTCATTTTCTTTTACCATTACTTCCATGACCCTATCAAAGGGTTAGAAGCTCCTTTTCCTGCTGTCATTGCTTCTCATTTTCGTCCATCTCCAAATGCTGCAGTCTCTCATTCTTCAAACATTTGGCTTCCAGTTGCAGTCTCTCTTCTGTCTCCAAACACCGCAGTTCATACTGATGGTGCTTCTCTCTCTCTTCAGCCTCCAAACGTCGCAGTCTCTCTTCAGTCTCACTAACTCCAGAAGGATTTTTAAGTCCTCTGAGGAAAAGGTGAACTGTCCTGTTTTGGAAAGCTGCATATCCCCAATGCCAAACTGGATATCCTCACAGCTGCTGGTCTGTAGCTGCGACTAAGGCTGGGATCATTGCTTACTTAGTTGGGTTGGTATGCACCAGTCCTGTGGCTTTGCACACCTTAGCCAACTGGTTCCTTGTCAGCTTGTTATAATCCTCTGCTGCCATCTTTGCCTACTGTTCCTGACTAAACTGACAAAAAAATGAGTAAAACTGTTATGACAATGAAACTTTGTATGTTTGCCTTGTGGCTGTCGAGAGTGCACACCTCAGTGACAACTACCCACAGCTTACTAAAGCTCAATAAAAATCACACCGCTGCCACCAATATGTGATGAGCCCTTCTTACCAAGGGGTAGTAACTAAAGAGCCTCAATCCTTACTACTGTCTCCAGTAAGAGAGTGTCACTAAAAGCAGGGATACAAATACACAATTTCCCCTAAGAGTACACTGGGAACAGGCCACAAACCTGGGACTGGACTGTATGCTTCACTCCAGGTCCCCAAATGAGTCTCCACACTATCCACTGTAGAGTACTGTGTCCCTTGTATGCATCTGGCACACTCAGTCTTAAATATCTGATATTCCACATACACACACTCTTGGAAAAGACTGGCACAGATTTACCTACTATGTTCCTTTGACCACATTACAAGAAAATGGGTGCCACCAGTCAGGTACCACAATACCCATCAAAATGTGTGTTCAATTATATTGGGTAAAATAGATATTGATACAAATGGTAGCATGTAACCCAAGAAGCAAGGCTTTTCAGAGTGGCCCTGGTATTATCACAATAAGCATAAACACTCTCAAGTTATTAAAAGTATGCACTAAATAACCAGCCACAATGAGAGGTAGTAAAATATTTAATAATAAAAGGATTTATAACATGTAAGTACTGAATAACTGATTCCAATAAACAGCAGAGTTTCACATACACAGGAAATATGAAAACAACAAATTTTAGAAGACCTCTAACTAACGAGTTGTAGTTCCCTGACTATCTGAAGATTATCTGTCCCTATCTAAACTAAATAACCCAGCAAGGCTAGATTATACTCTTACTTCTGCAAGGCAAGATGAGGAGTTATGCCCACACTCCAGGCTGTTGTCTGTCCTCAGCGACTGGAACAGCTACTCTGAAAACAACTGAATAATTCTGGAAACAACTGAACTACTTCTCAACTAAACCTTAATTGATACAGAACCTGCTTTTATAGCAGATTTTTAAAAGTAACAGGAAGTTGCTATGAGAATTCTACTTTCTCATTTCAGATCTGGAATATTAACAAACAGCTGTTGTGAAGATTCTGTTCTCTCAACTCTGACACACAATGACATCATATCTAGGTCAGCTGAGTCTGGCATAACATACATTCAAAATTCTCTTTACAAAGAATATGTACTTTTGCATTCCAAGATGGTGGTCATCCTGTAAACACCCTCTCCACTGAGCTCCTATCCAAAGCAAAGTTAACAGAACAGTGTTTTGAGCCAAGCAAGTGCAGATTTGAGGGGCCAAAACTACAAGTTAAAATAAGCTGCATCTATTGCTGTATCTTTTTGGAAGCTTCAGCTATATACCTTTGCTGAAAATTGTGGAAGATTGCCTCTCTTCATTTAAGGTACCCTCACCACATGTATGCTCCGAGCCTGCAGTCACAAACTGTAAAATCAGAAGGTAGACCCAGCAACTCAAATATTTCCAGACAAGGGAAAGAAATGTCGAAAGAAACTGATACTATGGAGACACAGACAACAAAAAACAAACTTTCGGTAATAGCATCTCCCGAAAAAGAAACATTGTCTAAATGACAAAAGACAGCAAGGCAGCATGAAATAATAAAACCGAATGCAAAACAGAAGACTGACTCAAACTTCCATATGGATGAACTCAAAGAAGCCCTCCTTCCTCTCCAAAAAGCAGTACAAGGGTGCTCTGAGCAACTATCTAACTTTGGAAACAAATTAAATCACATAGCTGATCCTATAGACATTATTGAAGACAAAACTAAAACCAACAAACATCAACTTGAAATCTTGAAGAAGGATCTAAGTGCCAAAGATGCAGTGATAGCAGACATTCAGCAGAAGCTTATGGATCTAGAAGCAAGAAGTCGGCACAATAATATCCTTATCAGGGGGTTACCAGAAACATTTGAGCACAGTCAATTAATAAAAATCGCTAAACAAATCTTTGATTTCGTACTTCAGACTGGGAACAACACTAATGACATCATAATTGAGAGGGCTCATCGTGCTCTTCATAAAAAACAAAACCCAGATATCCCGAGGCAAGTATATGTTAAAGTGATGGATTTCCATGATGCCCAAAGAATATTATCTGCTGCTAAAAACAAAAACAAGTACTTTGAAAAGGCCACAAGATTTCCCTTGCGCAAGACCTTCCACTAATTATCAAGCAAAGGTACCAAAACCTCGCACCATACTGTGCCGACCTCATTAAGCGCAACATAAAATTCCAAATGAGATATCCCAGCACCTTAGCTTTTTCTGTCAAAGATGTTAAATATGCAGTTGATTCTCCTAAAGAAGCAAAGAAAGCCTTTGTGAAGTGCTTCGGTATCTCACCTGATTCGTGAATCATGAACAATGTTCGGTTCTGGTTGGCACATGGTTTTGTCCCTCTGGTTTCTTCTTCTGTTTTTGAAGTAAATATACACTCTGTTGGTTGAAAAGAGCATTGTTTCTGTTTCCATTGGGTCAAGGTCTGTCATGCCTTAATAGGGATCCATTAATAGGACCTAATACTTCAGGTTTTGTTGGGGGGCAGGGTTCTTTAGATGCTACAATTTCTGCCTCACATAAAATGCTTAGACGAATAGCTGCAACCTGCAGAGTACCACACACCTGAAAACACGGAGTAAGTGTATCGTAAATTTAAAAACCTGGTTTAATACAGATAGCATAAAATAAAATAAATGCGAGTACAGGTTAAGTGCTTTTCGTCCCACCTAAGTCCAGCCAAGAAGGGACTCATAGAACAAACACTGAAGTTGTCATACACATAAACCCTTGCTTAAAAGCCTTTTCCTTTTTAAAATTGAAACACATTATACCTAGATTTCATGAACATTAAAATGTTAAGACATTAACAGACTATATTCATTTAAAATAATGTAAGGCTTATAAAAAATACAAAACAATATTCAATAAACATATAACTTTCACCTATCTGATCCTATAGACATTATTGAAGACAAAACTAAAACCAACAAACATCAACTTGAAATCTAAAATACATTTAATTGAAGCATATTCATTAAGGCCTGGGGGAATATGAGCATATGTACGAATCTGCCACAAAAGTTCATTCTCTTCTAGTTTCAGCTCCCAAGGACCCGAAAGTGAAATTGTAGTGAAATAACAAATAGATGTTCTGGCATGTATAAATGTGGTAGATGCCATCAATTAGTTTATGGTATGACAACTTCAGTGTTTGTTCTATGAGTCCCTTCTTGGTTGGACTTCTCTAGTTTAAAACATTTGCATACTTCATTGTTTGATTAAATCAGTGATTAACTAATTAATGAATATATAAAACCTATAGCATTCTGGGAGAGGGATGTCTGAAGTAGTCTAAGCATTATTTTAGACAAAAGCGTTAACATTAAAGTCTTGAGAAGATTACAACTACTTCATTTTTTGTGTTTATAAGTGTTTTAGTTTTTTTGTATTTTCTGAGTTTGGTATGGCGAATGGAGCTGCAGCAACCTCACAGTCCTTATTTTCTCAAGAAGACAACATCTTAACAGGAGGTATTACCAACGAGGCGAATGCCATAGGTAATTTGACTGCTTTGGTGCAGCAACTCCTGAACCGAGTTGACACTTTGTCAAAGAAAATTGAAACAAAAGAAAGTAATGTTGTTAGAACAATGGCTGGAACAACATCCACTAGCTTAAATGCGAGTGGGCTGGTACTGACTTATGCTGAAGTTTCAATTGCAATTCTTAATTGTAGCTCAAATGGGCATGGGGCTACTAGCCCAAATACTGTGATTAATAATACACCTTCTAATGGCAACCGATAAGAACTGTCTCAGAGAAATTCTGAATCTGTTCCCACTATAGCAGATTATCTTAGAGCACCAGTGTTTTTTGGAACCAATACTGACAATAACGTCAATGCTTCCAATGAAAGTGTTGATCCATCCTTTACCACCAACCTAAATGAATTTGACAAAAAGTTGCTCAAATATCGTAAACTTCATTTAGAAATTAGTTACTTACAAGAATGTATAACTAAAGGTTTGGTACCTAAGGGTTTGCGTCAATGGAGGTATCCTGTGGGCTTAATTAACAAATCCAACTTTCATCATGAACTTATCTGTCTTTTTGACAGACAAGGGTTCGAGTTTCTCAAAACCCTGATTAAACAATACAGTTTGCAGGTTGACATTTTAAAAATTGAATTGGAAATTTTGGAGTGTAAAATAACTTCTGATGCGGACTTTATAAGATATAGATTTGACTATGCTTGTATTTTTCTTCCATTGACTTTGCCATAACACGGGCTATTGAAATCAAGAAAAAGAAGATTTTGAGGGATACTAATGAATATGCAAAAGGCATTGCTTAACCCCCGCCTCCAGAGCCAATAAATCCAATAGCAAACCATGAGATTGCTGAGGTGCAACGCCCCCTAGTTGACGACGATAATGACAAGATGGATGACAACACGACGCAAACTAACCAGCTAAGGCGTAGTGAGAGGCTTAGGAATGACGGAGTTTCGCAAAACACAGCATCTGGAAATATTAACAACTACAACTCTCTGGGTTTTCAGGGAGCTTGGAAAAAGCAACCAAACTATCAACAGAATGCCAGAGGACAAGGACAGCAGCAACGGAAGAAACAGAATCGATGCAGGAGATAGTACAACCCCCCACAACTAAACCGCACATCCTAGTAAGTACAGAGGGGGATTTTAAAGTCTATAACTTTACTGACCTACATGTGGACATTAAATTAGTCGACCTGTTGTCTAGGGGTCTATCCTTTGTGCCTGATAAGAAAGCCGATTTGGCTAAAACCATTGTGGACTTAAAAAGTTTTGTTCGTAAATTAAACCTGTCAGTTCTTATGGGTAATACTCCTACACTAACAAGTGAATTAAAAGTTTCTAGCTTATTTAACCCCCCTCTGCATGCCACAATAGCTCTATTTGAGAGGATTTGTGAGATGGATATTCGATCTGCTTTATGTGGGGTTAACTTGCCTAGGGGATATGCTAACAGCATGTCTTCTGAAGACCATGATTTCTTGCGATTTTTAAAGGCATATAAAGTTAGGGTCATGAAGCCAGATAAAGGTGGTGGGCTCACTTTTATGAATGAAAGTGAATATGTACAAAAATGCTTACTTATTTAGACAGTGATAGTTATTGTCATGTAAGTTTAAATGAAGTTAACATTGCTTATAAAAAGTGAATGGTGCTCTCAATGATTTGTTCCTAGAAGGAAGTATTAGCATGGACACTTTACAATATTTAACTTTGATAGCACCAAGGACACCGGTTCTATTTGGATCCCCCAAAATACATAAAAACTTGAATAATCCACCGTTTAGACCAAATGTGGATGGGAGGGGATCGATAACATATTCAAGTGCCAAATTTGTGGATAGCAAGTTGAAGCCCATTATTAAGAGCGAAAAACAGATATGCCTGATTCATGGGAGTTCTTAGATGGTATTAATAAACTGGAATACAATGAGAACTATAATTTTCTCACAGTGGATATTAAAGATCTATACACTATAATACCACAAGACACAGGATTAGATTGGGTTAGAGCGCTCTTAACACATAAAGGCATAGAGAACAGGGAAATAAATGTCACAGAAACATTATTGGACCTCATCTTATCCAATAACTTTATGCTCTTTAATGGTGAATTTTACAAACAAAAAATAAGTGTAGCCATGGGGGCACCATGCAGGGGTAGCTTCGCTAATTGTGTCATGGCATACTGGGAGAAGGAGCTGCTATTCACAAATTATCTATTCCAACAGCACACCGTTTGGTACACTAGATACCAAGATGATATGTTTTTTATTTGGAATGGGGATGCTAGTACAATTGAACCCTTCATAGAAGATATTACAAAGCTTACAGAATTTTTAGAGTTCACCTTTCAGTTTGCAACATCAACTTTTTAGATGTGCAGTTGTCAAAAGACAGACCCAAACCCAAAGATTCCAAAGACAACCACAAGGCATTCTATAGTTATGTCAAGAATCTAAATGGCAATGCTCAGATCTGCTCTGAGCTACAACAGAGTGGCATTAAATATACTGATCCCAAGGATATTGCCAATATCCTGGCAGATCTATTTAGTGCCAACTTCATTCCTAAAGGGCCCATCTCAGTACCAAAAGATTGCCAAATTCCAGTAATCATGGCCACACAGGTAGAAACTGCACTCTCCAAAGCTAAGAATACAGCATCCATGGGACCAGATGACATCCAGGGCTGTGTATTACATGAACTACAAAATGAACTGGCACCTCACCTAAGTGTCATGTTTAATCACAGCCTCACCTCAGGCTTCGAGCCCACTGAGTGGCACACAGCTACAGTTATCCCACTCCACAAGGGGGGATCCACCTTGGACCCCAGGAACTACTGTCCCATCAGTCTGACAAGCTTATCTGCAAGGGCATGGGACGCATTATCATGGAACTTATAAACAAAGACATTGGCAACCTTCAAACACTGGACCCCACCCAGTTTGGCTTCGTGAAGGGCCGATCTTGTCTCCTGAACCTGATTGACTTCTTCGAATCAGTCTCCAGAGCTGTGGACAAGGGTAAGGCAGTCTGCTCAGCCTATCTGGACCTCGCCAAGGCCTTCGAAACCATCCCCCACTCTGGAATCATAGATAAACTTACTAAGCTGGGTATAAATCCTTACATCACTCGATGGTTTGCCAGCTGGCTTACTGACAGAACCCAGACTGTAAAAGTAGCCGACTCCAAATCCAGCTCCAGACAAGTGACAAGTGGAGTACCTCAGGGTTCAGTCCTGGGACGAGTCTTGTTTGGCATCTACTTCTCTGAAGTACAGGTCAACACTAAGGGACTCTGGCTAACAAAGTTTGCAGATGTCTGCATACTGGGAGCCATTACTGAATCCCCAAATGATGTGGATATTCTACAAAAGGGCCTTACAGAAACAGATGCTTGGTGCAAGAGCCATGGGCTCAAGCTTAATGCCAAGAAATGTACAGTTATCCCCTTTTGAAGAAAACATGTACCCATGAATTACCACATAGGTGGCAGTACACTAAACATTGAAAGTGTGATGAGAGACTTAGGGACACAGGTGGACAGTGGTCTCACCTTCGATAACCACATCACCACAACAGTCAGGAAATCCTTCTATGTGGCACACCTCAACACTAAGGGCTTTTCATCCAGAAAAAAAGAGGTCATTGTCCCACTGTACTCATCCCTCATTAGACCCATTATAGAGTATAATGCCCCATTTAGTATGTACCTCACAAGACATCTGCAACAGCTGGAAAGGCCACAGAAATACCTCACTAAAAGAATCACAAGCCTAAAGCAGATGCCATATGCTGACCATCTAAAAAAACTCCAGCTATACTCTGTGGCATATCGTCTACTCAGAGGCGATCTCAGCTTAACATACAAGGCCATGTCAAACCCTGAGCTGTTGGACATGCTCCATTTAAAGAAATCCCAATCCCTCAGAGCCACATGCTCCAGGGATCTAAACCTTGTCATCACAATGAACAAAACATGCTGGAGGGATAGGTTCCTGACCCAGAGACTCCCCATACTCTGGAATAGACTGCCCATACATGTCAAGCAGAGCACCTCCTTAGCCCTCTTCAAATGGAACCTTGATGACTGGATGGGAGTTAGGAAATTCACCCCGGGGATCATGTCAGTCGCCCTGCTAGACAGTGGTCCAGGGAAGTAAATATTGTGGGAAGAAACATCCAGGGAATTGTTATGGCTAGGCTTGTATAGGCCCTAGGGCCGATAGCCTAGTACCAACCTATGAACCAATAATAGATATAGGACTGTCATATATAGGAAGCCTACATATTCAAATGCATTTTTGCATTTTTCTAGCAGCCACCCCTTCTATCAGAAAAAGAAGTAATGAAGGGGCAGTTAGTAAGAACTGCTAGGATGGTTTCTTCTGAGGCAGATTTTTTAGCAGAATGTAATTTATTGAAGGGTATGTTTTTAAAAAGAGGGTACCCTGAATATTTTATTCTATCAAATTTGCATAGAAGTGTCCACCAAAAGAGCTAGGGGGCATTTTAATTCTATTTTACACAGAGGAAACATGGTACCCCCAAATTTTATTGACAATGATGTTACTATACACAACATGATACCCGATTCAGAGCCTATGTTTTTGACAACATATTCACTGAATGCAAAAACGATTTGCAACATTTTATATAAGAATTGGACCCTAATTTCAGAAGATACCCATATCTGTAAAAAACTGCATGGCCATCTGCACATAACATACTGACGAGGACAGAATTTAAAGAATATCCTAGAATTTCAAAGTGAAATAACTAATAGATGTTCTGGCATGTATAAATGTGGTAGATGCCACCAATGCCAACACATTAAAGTTGGGAATACATTTACTATTAGAGATCTAGAATACTTAGTGAGAAGGAAGTATAACTGTGAATCTAAAGGGATTGTCTACGTTGCACTATGTCAGCAGTGCCAATGTTTCTACATAGGAAAAACGGAAAGATCATTGAAACAGAGAATCTGTGAGCATATATATAAATAACATAAGTAAAAAAACAACCACAAATGCTTTAGTTAGGCATACCTTAGAAAATCCCACTCACAAGTTTCTATTCACTATTCTCCATCAGGAAAAACATAATGTTCGGGGGGTCCTTGGGAGCTGAAACTAGAAGAGAATGAACTTTTGTGGCAGATTCGTACATATGCTCATATTCCCCCAGGCCTTTATGAATATGCTTCAATTAAATGTATTTTGAAGCTGAAAGCATTAGATAGGTGAAAGTTATAAGTTTATTGAATTGTGATTTTTATAAACTTTGGATTATTTTAATTTTTTTATAAGCTTTGGATTATTTTAAATGCATATAGTCTGTCAATGTCTTAACATTTTAATGTTCATGAAATCTAGCAATAATGTGTTTCAGTTTTAAAAAGGAAAAGGCTTTTAAGCAAGGGTTTATGTATGAGTATGACAACTTCAGTGTTTGTTCTATGAGTACCTTCTTGGTTGGACTTCTCTAGTTTAAAACATTTGCATACGTCATTGTTTGATTAAATCAGTGATTAACTAATTAATGAATGTATAAAAACTATAGCATTCTGGGAGAGGGATGTCTGAAGAAGTCTAAGCATTATTTTAGACGAAAGCGCTAACATTAAAGTCTTGACAAGATTACAGATACTTTGTGTTTTGTGTTTATTAGGTGCTGAAGTTGTTGATGGGAAGGGGCTGAACAGATAAGAGAGTAATCATCGGCATATTGGATGATGGTTGCATATTGAGTGGCTGAATATAGTTTATTGGTAAATATGGTGAAAAGGAGGGGACCATGTATGGATCCTTGGAGTACCCCAGTGGTGATGGGTGGGAGTGAAGAGAGACTGTTGTTCCATTTTCTGGCTTGTTGTTAGTTAGTCAGGTAGCTGTGGAACCATGTTAGAGAAGATGGGTTGGGGTTATAAGTTGCAAGTTTATTGAGCAGTAGTTGATGGGATACGGTGTCAAAAGCCTTAGACATGTCCAGAAAGATTGCTGATATTAGCTGTCCTGCATTTATAAGTTGGCCGATAGTATCAATAAATGATATAAGAATTGTGTTAGCACTGTGTTTAGGTCTAAAGCCATGCTGGGTGATGGAAAGTAGATTGTTAGTGGTGAGGTGAGTTATGAGTTGTTGGTGTATGCATTTTTCTAGGATTTTGGTTATGGGAGAGAGGATAGCTATGGGTCAATAGTTAGAAATATCTCTGGAGGGACCACCCTTGTGGAGGGGTATGATATGGGAGGTTTTGCAGAGGGCAGATACATAGTGTTTCAGAGATAGAGCAATTGATTAGGATTGAAGTGGGATAAGCAATGGATGGAGCAGCTAATTTTAGGAATTCATTGGGTAGATTTGTCAGGAGCAAGACTACAGGGCTTCAATTTGCCTAGAAGTTTTTTTATGCATGCTGTTTAGATGGGGTGAAAGGAGAAAGGGTTAGAAAGTTCAGATGTAGGTAGGGGGACCTTAAGTGGTTGGTTGTCTATGTTATCTAGGAGGATAGTGATGGAGGTGATAAAGTGAGAATTGAACTGTGAGGCTAAGGGTTCAGAGGTATTAGATGAGTTTGGTTCAGGGGTTGGTTCTTTACCAGGGTTAAGCAGGTAGTTGATGTTTTGCCAGAACTTTTTGGGGTTATGCTGATGCTCTTGTTCACAGGTTAGAAAATATTTTTTTTGTCAAGATTGATTTTTTTCTTATCTTGGTTCCTTAGTTGCCGATATTGAGTAAGATGGCCTTTGTCCTTGGTTGTGAGATATAGTGACCAGGCCCTATGTCTTTGTTTCATTAGAAGTTTAGTTTCATTAGATAGCCATGGTAGTTGTTTGGATTTGCAACATATTTTCCTGAGGGGGGCAAGGTTATGTAAGATGTCAAGAAATTTGGTATTAAAGTATTCTACTGCAAGGTCTAGCTGTAAGTTTTTTATTGACAACCAATCACAATCTTGCAGTAAGAAATTGAATGTGTTAGGGAAGAAATTCTTTTTGCTATGGCTGTATTTGAACGGAGTGCTGGTGTGGGATTTTACTTATTTCCTGACTTGAAATATAGGGGAATGGTCACGTAGTATGACTGGTAAGCAACCAGCTTGCTACCCCAGGTTAGGCTTGTTGGTCAATATCCAGTCAAGTAGTGACTGTTTTTTCGAGTGCTTTGTCAGTTCATGTAGGACAGCTTATGGTTTGCTATAAAGATTAATAAAGTTAGTGGGGTGGTTAGAGCTACCAGAGAGCCAGTCAAGGTTGAAGTCACCTAAGATGATAGTTTCCTGATTAAAAGAAGTGGACCAAGAGAAAAGGGATTCTATACTATGCTGGGTGTTACCTGGAGGCAGGTAAGTGGCTATAATAATGATTTTTTTTGAGAGTTGGTATGTAGACGTGTGAGGATTTCAGCCCTGGGGATGTCTGGGAGAGTACAATTAATTTTTTCTATCTTGAGTGAGTCTTTGTATATAATTGCCAAACCCCCACCACCACCACCACCTCCATGCTTGTTTTGGACCAGGAGCTAGAGTAATCGTTCCTGCAAAAACTATCAGTGAGGTAAGCTGGGACTTGTAGTTTTACAGAGTGGTATATACTCTGATTATTGACCAGGAATCTTCTGCTCAATGTGATACTTTATTTTCACTGATAAGAAATTGTTTTAAGAAGATACTAGTAAAGTGAGTATAAGAAAATATCACTCACTAAATAAGCACTGCTAAGTAACATGGCATGGTTTGACAATAGTTTAGAAACCAAAGCATTTCTTGTTCTTAAACCATGATAATACTTGTACTGTAAGGATAGGTAAATAACATGTGCAGTTGAGAAGACAAGTTGAGATGTATAATTTTAAACAATGACCTAAATCATGCTGACTTTGTTCTCCTTCCCTAGGCTGAAAGTTAAAAGGGGAGAAGTGATGCATATGTACTAGTTAGCGTGTGCACCAATGCCTAGTTGTATACCTACTTGACAGACCAGATCTGCAACAGCTATTAAAGAATGTACTGAATCTCAGTTTTTGTCTCTGTGCATTTATTAATGTTTTACAGTGTGGCATATATTGTGGCCAAAATATATCCCTCTCATTTCTTTTTCTTTTCTCTTCATTTTTTTTTTTGGTGAATTGATATACAACGATAAGCTTTCCTTACTTGTGAATCTTAATGCTGTACACAGCTATACTCACACGTTCTGGTGCTGTTGTTGTGTTTTTTTAATTACTTAGTTATTCACTATTTTTTTTGAGAAATGGGGAATGCGATGCTGAGTGGGAACCATGATCTCCAAATGCATTGTCTGGTGAGTTGCAGCTCCCGGTAAAACAACTGTTTTTGGAGCTAAACCTATAGACTTCATTGTTCCAACATAACTAGATTCTGAAACATTCAAGGCACATGGTATGCATGGCATACATCGAGACACAGTGAAAGTGGGGGAGCTTTCTGAAGCTTCTTGCTCTTGCAGGGTGGAGTAGCACAGTGGTTAGGAAAAGCAACAGGACTATGGCTAGTCATATCATATTGGCATATAAAGCAAGGTTTATATAACCATTATATATTCTGTTGTCAGATCAACAGGCTAAGCCAGCTGGTTAAAAAGGCCCTGTTTACACTATGCAATATTTTATGATTCAGAAACATATTAGCAGATCATGACTTCCCATGGTAGGTAACAGTACTGGCAGCCACATTTTGAAAGTAAAGCACCCTCCCCAAGTCACTCTTAGACACACAAACACACAACAAAATGCACAGACACCGCTTAGCCTATACCTGTCCCTGCTGTGTGATTGTCCACTATGCCTCCTTTTTCCCCTGCCCTCCTAATTCAGAGATGATATCCGAGATTAACCAAGTGCAACTAACTCTGGGCAGGACCGCAATCCAAATTGTAGCTTGCTACAGACCCCCCACCATGCCCCAGGATTCACACTCCTCATTTCTTGATACACTGGAAAGTATTAGGGTACAACCCAACACCCTAATAATGGGTGATTTCAACTACCCCACCATTAACTGGGAAAACTACTCATGTACCAACTCTTTTGCTCAACATTTTCTAGAATTCATAAATTCCAATGCCTTGGATCAACTTATTCACACCCCCACCAGGGGCAGCAATATCCTAGACCTGTTCATTACTAACATGGGAAACCGGTGTTCCACACCAGAGGTCAATTCCTCGTTGGTCAGATCCGACCACAAGCTAATCAGCCTAGACATCCACATCCCACCCACACCCAATTAGGGAAACCATCGTAAAAAACTTCTCCAAAGCCAACTTCACACTTCTTAAGATAGAAGTGGCAAACTTCATGACACTCATGCAGATGGACAATAGAGGTATGACTGCCAAATCCTACACAAATGCACTTTATAAGCACTTACACGAGTGCATGGATCATGCTATCCCTAATAGAACCAAGATGTTATCCTCCAAAAAAAGGAAGCCAATCTGGTGGTCCTCTGCCATAAACAAACTCTACAACAGAAGAAAGAAACTGCTGCAAAAAAAGAGTAAAATCCCATGACTGGTGGAACTCCCTGGTCAACCTCAGTAAGAAGCTGAGATCCCTCATAAAATCCTCCAAAGCTAGTTACGAAAACAAATTTGCCATTGACTGTAAAGACAACCACAAAGCATTCTATAGCTATGTCAAGAATCTAAATGGGAACACTCAGATCTGCTCGGAGTTACAGCACAATGTTACTAAATATACAGAACCAACTGATATTGCCAACATCCTAGCAGATAGGTTCAGTGCTAACTTTACCCCCCTCTCACCCCCTAGAGGGCCCATCTCTATACCAGAAGAATGCAAAGTTCCTATAATCATGGCTGCACAGGTAAAAAACACACTCTCCAAAGCAAAGAACACAGCATCCATGGGACCTGACAATATCCCAGGCTGCGTTCTACATGAACTACAGAATGAACTGGCACCCTACCTTAGTACCATGTTCAATCATAGCCTCACCTCAGGCTTTGTACCCACTGAATGGCGCACCGCGATGGTTATCCCACTCCACAAAGGGGGAGCCACGACGGACCCCGGGAACTACCGCCCCATTAGCCTGACGAGCCTGGTCTGCAAGGCCATGGAACGTATCATTGTGGAACTCATAAACAAAGACATTGGTAATCTCCAAACTCTGGACCCAGTTTAGATTTGTAAAAGGCAGATCATGTCTCCTAAACCTGATTGACTTCTTTGAAGCAGTCACCAAAGCCATAGATGAGGGTAAAATGGTTCACACAGCTTATCTAGATCTCGTAAGGCTTTCAACACCATCCCCCACTCTGGAATTATAGATAAGCTCACTAAACTAGGTATAAATCCCTATGTCACAAGATGGGTTGCCAACTGGCTCATGGACAGAACCCACACTGTGAAAGTAGCGGATTCCAAATCTGACATCAGACCAATGACAAGTGGAGTACCACAGGGTTCAGTCCTGGGTCCTCTCCTGTTTGATATCTACTTCTCTGAAGTGCAGGCCAACACAGAAGGTCTTTGGCTAACAAAGTTTGTAGATGACTGCAAACTAGGAGTCATAATCGAAACTCCTAACGATGTGGACAAACTACAAAAGGGCCTCACTGAGAGAGATACCTGGTGTCAAAGCCATGGCCTGAAGCTCAATGCCAAAAAGTGTATTGTCATCCCCTTTGGTAAAAACTCTGTACCCATGAACTACTACATAGCTGGTAGTCTACTTAATGCTGTAAATGTGATAAAAGACCTTGGGACACAGGTGGACAGTAGTCTCTCCTTTGATAATCACATCGCCACAGTAGTCAGGAAATCCTTCTACATGGCTTATCTCATCACAAAAGGATTCTCATCCAGACAAAAAGAGGTCATTGTTCCCCTCTACTCATCACTCATTAGACCAATTATAGAGTACAACGCCCCTTTTGGTATGTACCTCACAAGACATCTACAACAACTGGAAAGACCACAGAAATACCTCACAAAGAGGATTACTGGCCTCAAACAGATGCCATATGCAGACCGTCTCAAAAAACTACAGCTTTACTCCATCGCATATCGCCTACTCGGGGGCGATCTCTGCCTAACATACAAAGCTATGTCAAACCCAGAGCTGTTGGACATGCTCCACTTAAAGAAATCCCAATCCCCAATCCCACAGCCCCCCACAATGGGAGGTGTGGGGGTGAAACCCCCCCACTTAATTTCATATTATATTGTTTAGTTTTGCTTTAATATTGCTTAGTGCCCCCCACACCCCCCTAACTATATATTCTAACTCCAGGGTCACACTACAGTGGAGAAGGGGGCATATCCCATTTACTTGCCAATAATACTTGTCGGTCAAATGAAGTGTCAGTCAAATTAATTTGCGGTCAAATGAAATTTCGGTTAAATGGGGTTCGGTCAAATGGTTTGTCGGGCAATTGGAAGTTAGGGCACATGAAGTAGATCTGTATATATATATATATATATATATATATATATATATATATATATATATGTATAAGTAGTTTTAAAAAGGGGATGTCAGGTGTATATATGTGTATATATACCTTAAATGCTAATTAATTAGCTTCTTTGATTAGCATGTCATGTGATACACAGAAATTCTAGACCAATCAGTGTGACTATAGACTGCATGAAGGTTAGACAACATATCCTGTCTCTGTGTTTACTTGTTTAACCTAATACCATGACAGACACATGCTGCCTCAGGCCTCTTCTGCCACTATCTTTACAGTTGCTTTCATATGTGAGGTCCCTGCTCTTCTCCTCTTGCCCATCTGACTTCCATTTAATTTCCAAAATTCTTGCAACAGAAAAGCTCCCTATTATGTGCCATTTGTTCTTTGAATTCTTCTTACTGATGCCTCTCACCTATCTGTTGTTAACTTTCCTTTTGTCAAGTATTGCTCAACAGTGACATTTACTTCCACTATGATTATCTATGTACTGTCAGCCTGGTACCCTCTTACCCTCTACCTAAAATTAACAACACCCCTCATCCCGTACTGACTCCTCTGTTTTCCTTCAACTCTTGTCTAATCCCCACTGTCAATTATTGGCCATATTTGGATATTCAGCACCTTTCTTTGTCTATATTAGAGTTATTTGTGTGTTCTTCTTTCTTCCTTTTGAAGAATAGCCGCCATCTTATCTAGAGTATTCTTTTCTCTGGACCATCTTTTGGGATAAACAGTTCTGATTCCCTTGTAAAGTTTACCATAATTCTCCATTCTCACCCTATTCTCTGTCTCATCTCCTCCTCACTGCATATTGCTAACTCTCTGTAATATGTAAAAAGAAGCCCCCACTGCTACACACATCTTGACATACCACTGCTTGCAATGCTGACATGTCTTGCACCTCTATTCATTCTTTTAATTCCTGATTTATCTCCTTCAGTAAGCAGTATGTGTTACTCATTTCCTCAATGGAGGCTTCTTAGACAGCAGATGAGTTTACTGCCAGCTCCCATCACTCTGTGTGTGTGTGTGTGTGTGTGTGTGTGTGTGTGTGTGTGTGTGTGTGTGTGTGTGTGTGTGAGCTCGCGTGCACGTGTGTGCGCGCGCGTGTGTGTGTGTGTGTGTCTGTGTCTGTGTGTGTGTGTGAGCTCGCGTGCACATGTGTGTGTGTGTGTGTGTGTGTGTGTGTGTGTGTGATGTACATGTAATTTTAACTGTTTGTCTTCCTCCCCCACCTCCTCCTTTCTGGGTTATGATTTCTCTCTCTCTGGTTGGCCTCAGTTTTCAATTACTCCCATAGCAGTGTCATTGGCAGGCTATATCCCACTTGCCCTATTTATGTTAAGCTGTCTGTCTTTCATAACACTTGTTAATCCCTATTCATTCTGCTTTCCTTCTCAGATTATTTTACTTGCAGTGATTTTGTCAGGTGACAGATGTATTACTATGTCTGCCATCTATTCAGTGACCAGTCCAGCAACTGAAACTGGCATCTACTAATCACTGGAATCTCAGTTATCCTTACCACTCCGTATCTGTTTCATCTCTGTTCTACTGTGTCAACTGCCACCATGCCAAACATGCTGTGAAGGCTTTTTGGGTAAGCCACCCATAAAGGAATTCCTATTGTTTATAGTATGGCCTTCTATTTACTACAAGCAGACATTGTTCAATATCCTGGAAATATTTCCCCAAATTTTCATTTATTTACTATCAATCTCAATTACTGTCTGGTGTCTGAATTACTTGGTTGTTATAACTCCATCCTCGGTCTGGTGAAAATGGAAAAGTGCTACTACATGCATTTGGCTTGTGAGGTAAGCACTCTACATCCACTCCTGATGAAATTTTTTTCTGGTCTGGTTTCTCTCAGGTCTTCAACTATGACTGGCTACAGAACCCCTGCAAGTCCCTGTTTTTGGTTCCTGGACTTATTTAGAAGATCCTCCAATTTGGTGTTTTGTGAGTGTTGTCTCTTTTTTTTGTCTCCAGCACTGTGTTTTTTTCTGCTGCTTCAGTATGTTGCTTTTGGTTTCAATTAATTGTTTTGTTTATTACCCTATATCATCTGTCACAGTAAGTTCTTAAACATTAAGATCAATAAAGGCTGTTCTAAATGTTTTCCATTGATGTACATTTAATTATGACATTTCTGCACTATTTTAACAGTACTAGGAAAATTATTTTATTTGTAATGGATAGGAGTTCTGAGTCAATGCTGACATCATCATTGAGAGCTTCCAGTTATCCTCAAAGATGAAAGAAAATACTTAACTGAATAATGTAGATAAAACAGTACATATATATTTACTCTATATAGTCAGTACCAGCTCAGACCATTTATGATATGGTCTTGCATTTTAATTAGACTTTGTATGGTGTGGTTAAGTGCCTAGCAATTAAACATCCTATTTACTTCATGGCTGCTAGACCATCAACAGTCATTCCTTTATTTTTGATGAAAATTTCTCCTTCTTTTATTACTTGCATGAAATTTCTTTATAATGTGTTTGTAAAATAAATCCTTAGATAAAAGTCAGCACACTACACATTGCACAGTATTCTCTTTGGATAACTCTGTAGATGGATAGCCTGAGCTGCTGATGCAAGTTTTACTTCTATTAATCCTTTACAAATTTGCTGTCACTTGCTTCTTTCCATCCTCTTTCATTAGTTTAGCTTGATTCCATGTGGTCATTTTATGATATAATTTGCTAGTTCAGTAAGCGGGTGTTGTACCACTGGTCAGTCTGCTGGACCACTGCCTTTTGTAGTGGCCATACATGGGAACCAAATGCATTCAGAAGAACATAAAAATAATCATATGCCAGTGCTGAATCTACGGGAGTTAAAACTCTCAGGCTTATGGCAGTCAAGGTCAGTTGTAGAGAAGTGGAGTTATAGACTAAACCTTTGCTTAGTGGGCTGAAGCTCCATGTACTTAAAGGCACTAAGGCATCTCTGATGAGAGATGGCTTGATCCTTTGATTTGTTTAAAACTGTCAGATAATCCAATATAGAATGCTAGTATGAAGGAATTGGAGAAACTGGTCCTCTGAACTGCTGGAAATAAGGTCAGAATACAGTCGACTGACTTTCAGAACTTTATCACAGCACACTGGAAACATGGATCTTTTAGAGGTTTACTACATAGGTAACAAGCTTGATCCAACAGGGACATCATCGCTGTTTATTGTTGCTGCTTCTTTCAAACTCTCATCACCTGACCCTTACTCTCAAGACTCAGCGCTTCATACTGGTTGCTGCCAAATGCAGCTGTTACCATATGAGTGCTGATGCCAGTGGTAAGGAATGTTTGATGTCAACCTCGACAGTGCTGATGGTCAGTGGTTTAATCATTATTTATAATATAGCTAATGCCATTCATGGTGACTCAGAATTTCATTTTCACATCGTTGTTGGTGTCCCTTTCCATGAATCACTTGCCATTTCAAAATGCTTCTTTTTTGCAGTCTCTACAGCTAGGTGGAAAGCAAACAGGGTCAGCCAATTATAGTTCCTATCTGACTAATTTTTTTTTCCTGCTTTGGCCTACACTTATTTTCCATCCCCACTCCAACTGCTTACCGCATACAACGACATCAGCGTGGTTTACGTGAATATACTGCCACGTGCACACCCTCTGCTGTAGTAAATGTGCTTGCCTGTGCTTTCCCCTCACTTTGTCCATTCAGATTGGAGCTCTCAACACCACTGGGGCTATGCTATGGCTATGGCAGAAAATTCACCCTTTCTCTGAGATAAGTAAGATGATATTAAATTGCTCATTCCTACACCTGACTGGCTCCTACCATAACTAGGTAGCTACTTCAGTCTTGTTCAACGGAGCCACCTGGATCACCTTCGGGCTCTGTGCTTCTAGTCTGTGCCACACAGGCTGTTCTAACTTGGAATTAACCTAATGTTAATACATAAATACATTTGATTAGAAACTTTACAAGTTCTGTCAGAATGGCAGATGTATCATGTCATTGATAAAATGAAAACTAGAAAGGAAAAGAAACCAGTAATTTCATATCTTCCTAGTTTTACCTTACATCATATTATGTAATGGGGCCTTTTACAGCTAAGTATAGAGTGTAAAAGGTAGGACCCACGCATGTACAGAACTAGTGACCAATGGTATCACACACACTGACCCCACAGAGATAGCAAACCTGCTAGCAGATAGGTTTGGCAAAAATTTCACTCCCTTATCCCCTCCTAACTTATCACAATCCTTCCCCCAAACTTCTCTCCCACCCTACATATCTGAATAGCAGGTCCTCAAAGCCTTGTCCAAGGCAAAAAACACAGCCTCTATGGGAGCAGAAGACATCCCAGGCTGTCTTCTAAACAGGCTAAAATATGAACTAGTATCACCATTAAGTACCCTTTTCAATCATAGCCTAACCACAGGCTTTGTTCTTGTGGAATGGAGAACAGCAACAGTTATTCCCCTCCACAAATGTGGCCTAGCAACAGACCCAGGGAATTACAGACCCATAAGCCTGACCAGCCTCTTCTGTAAGGCCACAAAATGTATCATTATGGACCTCATAAATAAAGACATAGGTGACCTACAAACCCTGGTTCCTACCCAATTTGGCTTCGTCAAGGGCAGATCCTGCCTGTTAAATCTTGTGGACTTTGAAAATGTGACCAGGGCCATTGATGAGGGCAAATCTATGCACACAGCATACCTCAGCTTGGCAAAGGTTTTTGACACAATCCCACATTCAAGCATTACTGATAAACTTAGCAAACTGAATATAAGCCCCTTTGATGTAAACTGGGTTGCCAACTGGCTCACAAACTAAACACACACTATCAAAGTGGGTGACTGTACATCAGCTAGTAGACCTGTTATGAGCAGGGTGCCACTGGGTCAGTGCTGGGCCCCCTACTGTTTAGTATATACTTCTCAGAAGATCAGATCAAAACTAAGGGGTTGTGGCTGACCAAGTTTACAGAAGACTGCAAACTAGATGCAATCATTGAATCCCCAAATGATGTTAGCATAGTCCAGGAGGGTCTCACGCAGGCTAGTGACTGGTGTATTAGTCATGGTCTCAAATTGAATGCAAAGAAATTTGTCATCATTCCCTTTGGTAAAAACAATGTCCTTTCACACTATCAGATTAACAACAATACCCTATGTACCTATGAAGTGGTAAGAGATCTGGGATCACAAGTAGACTGTGACCTTAACTTTGACCACAATGTGTCTACTGTAGTAAGGAAGGCTTTCTATGTAGCACACTTGATTACTAAAGGCATCGCCTTGAGAGCAAAAGAGGTTATAACTCCTCTATACCCGTCACTAATCTGGACCATAATTCAGTATAATGCCTCATTTGCCATGTATCATACAAAGCACCCGCAGCAACTAGAGAGACCTCAAAAGTTTTTAATGGAGATGATCAAGGGGCTCCAGCATGTGCCTTACACAGCCCGACTAAAGTCCCTGTCACTATGCAGCATGTCCTATAGACTTCTTAGGGGAGACTTATGCCTGGCCTACAGAGCAATCTAAGACCCAAACCTAATGAACTTGCTGTGTATCAGTAAATCTAATGGGACTAGGGCTACCCATTCCAGGGACTGAAATATGGCCTGCAACTTAAATAGGACATGCTGGAGGGACAGATTTATCTCCCAGCGACTGCCGCATCTTTGGAACAGGCTACCAATTCACGTGAAACAGAGTACCTCTATGACACTGTTCAAGAGGAACTTGGACAAGTGGATAGGGTATCACAAATTCTTACAGGGGATAGCGCCCACAACCCTCCTGGACATAAGCAGCTATCACTAAATGCAATCTTGGTTATTGACTAGCATTTTCATGGTATTACATTGGGATGACATGGCTAGGCTTAAAATGACCTCCTGGTCGATATCATAGTAATCTGCTATGATGCTACGATAAGATACATATGTTTGCTGAGTCCAATAGTCGAAATGCAGATACTGCTGGGAATAGAAAGTTGTCTATAAAATAAGGATAACAGAAAATCATGACAGAATGACATGAGAAAGTGTGTGTGTGTGTGTGTGTGTGTGTGTGTGTGTGTGTGTGTGTGTGTGTGTGTGTGTGTGTGTGTGTGTGTGTGTGTGTCTGTGTGTATGTGTCTGTGTGTGTCTGTATGTGTCTCTGCTTGCATGCATGAGTACATGTTTGTGTGTGTGGCGGAGAATATAACAACACTGCTGTCACTGAATGGTTCGAATGCTACACCTTTAGCCATATATCTCTCTCTGTTGTCCTGGTTCAGAATGATGTATTTCAAAACTGTTCTATCTTTTGTTCTTTTTTTCTGTAGTAAAAACAATAAATGTGCTGTAAATTTAAAGCTGTAATTTGTACTAACTTGAGAGTATGGAATAAAATCAAATTTAGGACAATGTTTAATGTGTCTTAAGCTTGCATTCATCTTCAGATTGGAAGAACTGTTTCCCGCATTACAAAACTTTTGCTCATATTTACCTTTCATTACACAGGCAACAGCCTGAAAACTACACTTTACAGTAATGCATGAATATAACTCCAGTTTGTTGCTGCACCATACAAATGAAAACACTGTAAAATTTCTGCCAGTTTGAACTCTTGACTTTATTAACATTTGGAGTGAGTGCAAATGTTTTTAGTATAATGCATGGAAAGTAAATGTAATATGAGTCTCTGCTGAAGTACAGTTCAGACCAGATCACAAAAATAAACAAAAATCCACTTTAACACTCCTGTCAGCTTTGACCCATTTGATTTTAGTCCACAGTCTGCTGTAGTTTTTATATTAATAGCTGGAAAGAAAGTAATTGTGTCTTCATTATAAAGGATTAACCTTAATGGCAAAACTTTGTTACATCATTTGTGCACACTTCTGTGTGTGTGTGTGTGTGTGTGTGTGTGTGAGTGTGTGTGTGTGAGAGAGAGAGAGAGAGAGTGAGAGAGAGAAACTGAAACAGAGAAAGCGCTTGTTCGTCTAAGACTGAACTCTTTGTACTTTTGTTTTCCAGACTCATTAGGATTAAATTGGGTTAAATTACGTAACACCAGCTTTTGAGGTCTCAGTTTGACTACAGAATTAGGTGGGATTAAGTTCAGTAAACTGAGAGAAACTGTTGTCATTTATGTTATTTTTATCTCTGAATGACAGTAGTTGTATCAGGCAGTAACTTGAAGTATGTGTTCTATTTTCACACCATATTTTCATACTTGCCACACTTGACTCCTTACTGGGCTAAACAAGCTATAAGTTTCCTAAAGCATGCACACTAAGGATATTTGTCAGTTTCCACATTAGACAATATGGTATTTGAACACAATACTGTGTTACTAGATAGAGCATTTATAACATTTATTTAGAAAGGAATCTCACCCTGGGATAGATACAGTGAGCGAAATGTCTTTGACATCCAAAAAAAAAAAAAGAAAATTGACAGGGGTTGTGAGCTGTTCATTCCTTTAAGGCATGTGAAAACAAGTATGTCATTTCTGCAGTCAAAGATGCTGTATGTGCCTGTGCACCCGCATATCTTCTAGTATTTCAGAAGCCATAAAATAACCACAAATAGCCCACTCTCTTTTGAAAGAAGCAGGGTGGAAAATCTTCATGTTTCTTGCCATGAACAACATGTTCTGTAATACTGAAGCAGAAGTTGTGTAGAACTCCAGCTGTGTGCCTTGAAACTTTAGGTGACATTCCCCTAGCCAGAGCAGAATGATGGCACATTGCTTTGCTAAATTAATTAAGGTTCATAAATGCAGGTGTCATCTACTGCTTTGGTTGTACAGACAAAGAAGTACATCTGGGTTTTTAATCTATTATTAATCCTTTCTCAAACAACTTTCTTTGTGAGCTATTAACTATGATAGTAGATAAGGAACAGTTGGCAACCAAAGACTACCCATTTTGTGCCAAATGGATAAACCACGGACACTGCTAGACAAAGCAACTTATTTTCCTATGCCTTCTAAGACTGTTTGGTGAATCCCTTAACTTCACCATTTTGACTCTGCTGTCTACCAGACTTTATATGGCTTGTATTGCCATTCACTCTTTTTCTACGGATTGTATCCTCTTCTTGTACATTTAGTTTTGTATTCATCCACTTTGGGCTCTGCTGATTACACTGAAGTGTATAAAATAATTCATAATTCCTATCCCAAGACTATATACATTATTCATCTCTTGTTCTTTATAGGGCTTCTTTTGCAGCCAATGCACCATTCCTTTACTCTTCTCCACACTTCCTCAGTCTTTTAAAATTGGGCTTTCAGAACTATACACAGTATTCTAGATAGATCTTAATAAATATTATCACATTATGGCCCTTGCTCTGTGATGTAGAGTGATAAATCCCAGATTGGGTGGCGCAGTGGTGCAGCGGTTAATGCTGTTGCCTCACAGCAAGAGGTTCTCCGGTTCGATTCTCGACTGGGGTGCCTTCTGTGTGGAGTTTGCATGTTTTCCCTGCGTTTGCGTGTGTTTCCTCTGGGCACTCCGGTTTCCTCCCACATTCTAAAGACATGCTTCTGGAGCATTTCTCCCCGGGTCTCCACTGAAAACAGGATCTGTGGAGCCTAGTCGGACATTCCCGGTCAACAAATGTTAAAATAAAAAAAAATTAAAAAAAAATTGTGTCATGTGAGAGTAACAAGTCAGGTAGTGGAGGATCTGCATGGGTGATGGTGGGAATAAGTGGCCAGTGTTCTCTCACCCCTCCTGGTGGAAAGGGGTGGTGCTATCATTACAATACTGGAACTTAAGGCATGCAGGTGCCTGATATGGAGCACTGGATTGGGGGCATGCAGTTGGTGTCACCAAACTGGTGATTGTAATCTCTACTACGTATGTGAAGAGGCGTGCATGCATCAACAGGAAGCACTCTGTGCACATCACCCACCATAGGATAGAGTTAGACCATACAAAAAGACTCCCAACTCCCCCCTGCCCCCCTTGGAGAGTAATGCAGATTAAGAAGACAGTCAGGGATGCTGTATAGTTCTCTGGCCTGTGGAATCTTAAGGTCCACTCCTAAACATGGAAAGCCCCCATTTGGAAGGGGTGAAAGCAGACCTCATTCCTATTCCCTGTAGGGACTAAAAACAATGACAGAGAGTGGAGCACATATGACCTCTGTGCATGCTTGTTTGATGACTCTACCCAGTTAGCTCTTGCTGCAGATAGTTTGTAGACTCTCCTCCAGTCTCTCTCTGGTGAATAAATGGACTCAAGACTGAGTGCAGCAAAGTTAATTGGCAGGCAGGGAGACAAAAAGAATGTAATACACCCCCCCTCCACACACACTGACATCTAAACACTAGCTCAGTAATCAAGGAGCCTCTATCCTCACCACTGGCAACAGTGGGGGACATACACATTGGGAAGATGACAAGTACACACACAGTAAACTTAAATTTCCCTTAAGAGCACACAGAAACCACAGTCAGTCTGTGGCTGGTTTATCCCTCTTTCTCCAGATCCCAATAAAACTCCCCACTGGCACAGCTATAGATCTTAGCTGAGTGGCCAAGCCAAGACCTCCAGCACCTTCTCTGTTCAACCAGTGCTTCGTGTCCCAGCCCAAGTAGCTGACATGCACACTCTTTGAGATTTGATTTATATGCATGCGCGCACATGCACGCACACACACACACACACACACACACACACACAAGCATGCGCATACACACACACTTACTAGCTATGCTCCCTTCTGCCCAAACTATAAGGTAGTTTTTACTGCCACCAGCCACTAATTATCAGCTACTTTAAGGCCATTAGTAAAGGGTGTCCGGTCTTACTGTTAATGTTACTATTAATCCAAATGGTAGTTTGACCAAGAGCAAGGCTTTTAGGAGTGGCCAACAAAGTGTCACCAAATAAATATGCAAGTACACTAAGAGCTTAAATATCTCTAGACAGACCAGCCACAATTGAAAGGTTTAAGTATATTTAATAATAAATAACAAAAGAGCAAGAAAATACTCAGTAAACAATTACAGTTACTTCAGATTTCAAAATCACAGGAAATATTTAGAACAACTTTGCAAGACAGTCTCAAATAAATAAAGAAAACATCTAAGCTATACTTCACTGTCTTCTTAACTGTATCTAAGAGAAATTACTGTACCCTAGACTTACTTACTCATAGCAAGGCAAGGCAGATGTGGTGAGTGGGTTTTCCAGCTGATGTCAGGTCAAAGACAAAATACAAAATGCACAGTCTCTCTCTCAGAGAATTCTTAAATTAATATTTCAAATATTACTGCTAGGGAATGATCCCCCACCACTGGCCCAGTAATCACGGAACCTTAGTCCTCACCACTGGCAACAGTAGGGGACGTACACACTGGAAGGATGACAAGTACACACACACACAGTAAAGTGCAATTTCCCTCAAGAGCACACAGAGACCACAGTCAGTCTGGGTCTAGTTTCTCCTTTCTCCAGATCCCAAATAATATTCCCCATTGGCACAGCTGTAGAGTTGAGATCTCAGCTAAGTGGCCATGCCAAGACTTCCAGCACCCTCTCAAGTAGCTGACACACACACTCTTTCAGATTTGATTTATGTACACACACACACACACACACACCTGAGAAAGGCTGGCACAGGTTTACTAGCTATGCCCCCTTCTGCCCAGACTATAAGGTAGTTTTGACTGCCACCAGCCACTTCTTATGTGTTACTCTAAGGCCATTAACAAAGGGTGTCCCATCTTACTGTGTAATATTACTATTAATCCAAATGGTAGTTTGACCAAGAACAAGGCTATTAGGAGTGGCCTGCACAGTGTCACCAAATAGATATGCAAGTACTGTAAGAGCTTAAATATCTCTAGACAGACCAACCACAAGTGAAAGGTTTAGATATATTTAATAACAAATAATAGAAGAACACGACAATACTAAATATGTATTCACAGTGACATCAGAGTTCAAAATCATAGGAAATATTTAAAACAACATTGCAGGACAGTCTCAAATAAATAAAGAAAACATCTAAGCTATACGGTATTTAAGAGAAATTACTGTACCCTAGTTAACTTACTTACAGAACAACAAGCAGGCAGAATTGGTGAGTGGATGTTCTTGTCAGGTGAAAAACAAAATACAAAATGCACAGTCTCTCTCTCTAAGAGAGTTCTTAAATTAATATTTCAAATATCATTGCTGGGATACTTGCAAGATGACATCACATCTTGTCATCTGACTGACACAGGTGAAAACCCCCACTGCAGCTGGTAGCATTTAACATCTCCCTGCAAAAACACATAGAC